>NC_137587.1:17043758-17053758 GCF_963210335.1 Falco punctatus
ATCAATGTTGTCAGTAAAATTGATAAAATCTGTACTTAGAGACCTAGAATCCTTTTAAGATATTCAATTCCAGGTATTGACTTCCAGAGTGCAAAACAGTATTCTAGATGTGGTCTAATAAGTGCTAAGTAAAGGGGTAATCACCTCCCTCAGTCTACTGGCTCTGCTCCTTTTACTAAAGCCCAGGTTGCTGTTGTCAGCCTTCTCTGCCACAATACAGTGCTGCCTCACGTTCAGCTCACTGCCCCACCAAGGCGCCCAGGTCCTTTCCTGTAGAGCTGCTCCCCAGCCAGTCGATCCCAGCCAGCATTATTGCCAGGGTTCCTCCTTTGCAGGTACAGGACTCTGCATTTGCCCTTACTAGATTTCATGAGGTTCCTGCTGACCCATTCCTCTAGCTTGGCTGTCTAGGCCCCTCTGAATGGCAGCCCTGCCTCCCAGTTTGGTGTCATCTGCAAACCTGAGGACAGTATACCCTTTTGTGTTCTCCAGGTCATTGGTGAAGATGTTAAACAGGAATAGAAATTTGTTAAAGGGAAAAAGTGTAAAAACTTACAAATTTTTTTTAATCTTATCTGCCTTCTTTTAATTTACACTTAGATAATGTAAAATACAATCTCAAGCTTCTTCTGTATGACTACCTGCTATAGATTATTAATGTAACAGAACTACCTTTACTTTCTCTTGGGTATTGCAAAAGAAACTAAAAAATAAACCAGTATCATCAGGCTTTCTACACTCAGCTTTTGGTGAAATATTTAAAAAAAAAAGCAATGAGATGCGGTTTATATGCTCAAGTTGAACGGTTGAGCAGAGCAGTGCTAGTATCCATTGCTGCTGTTGAAATGCATCTACAGTCCACTTGCCAAGTGAAGGCAGAGAGATGGAAGGCAAGAATTAGAAAACAGTTCTAAAACAAGCATTCTGCAGCATTACAAGTTGCAAATACAATTATAGTTATTAAATTTTAGACAGTATGTATAATAAAAGGTAATTCAAAACTCTGACTTCAAAATTGTCTAGTATATTTTTACAGCTACATAACATAAATAATCTATTCGCTCTGAGAACACTGCCTAAATGTAAGTTCCTGGTATGTCAACAATCGTTAACATACATAAAATTAATTTCAAAGTTTTATCACCTCTGCTAGCAAATGCTTCGTATTTTGCTTTTAGAAATTATTTTCAACTCTAAAGAATCTCTTACAGAAGACTCTAAATTCCTTAAATCTCTAGGAGTTAAAAGATATATTTTAATAAGTCTTATTTAACTTTCTTCCTTATTACAAAGTGCTTGCTACCTGATATATGTACTGTAGGAATACGCTTCATCTTTCAGAAGTGTATTACCATTGACTAATTAGAAGAGTGCACTAACACACGATCCATAGAAGTAAAGATTTGGTTTCAGGCTGGTAGCCTGGAGTTATGTTAAAAAACAGCACATTTAAGAGAACTTGCTATGTGCCTAACAAATCTAGACATACAGCAGGGCCAATCACTAGGCTTTCGGGCTGTGAAAATGCTAAATGCAATATACTGCTGATTGTAAAAACAATCTTGAATATAACACTATCTTCACTTTATGTCTACTGAATATGTGAAAACTTAAATTGCGTTAGGTTGCCTTCTAGTAAAAATTACAGGTGCATGGTAGGTCTCAGCAGTGTTCTTTATGTGTGTTTTTCTGCATGGATGAAATTTTGTTCAAGCCAAATAGTATCAGGAAGCAACAACTTTTTAATTAATTCAAGAGTATTTTGCTGGGTGACTTCTGACTGTGGTCCATTAAGTTTGCATTCTATTGACTGACACTTAATTTCACTGTTCAAAAAGACAGAATTGCATAAATCAGTTTCTTTGCATTTGCGCACATATTAAACAGTAAGTGTCTTGAGAAAGTGTTATTTTTAATACTGACCAATGATGGTGTTTCTAAACAAGTATTTGAAGTTACTCTGAATTTTCCCATTTCTCCATCTTCCTATCTTTGAATTCATACTGATAGTGCAGAATATTTTTACAAAGGCAGAGGCAGGAAGTATACCAGATGTTTAAGCTGTGCTCCCAGAAGTAGAAGTTCCCTCTCTGGAAAAAAAAATACTTTTTTTTTTTTTTTTTTAAGATATCTTATTACTGTTTATCTTTCTCTTGACTACAGGAAACATCTATGTTCCTTCAGTTACCTTGGTGAGAATGAAAAGCCAGTAGGATAGGGACAGCTTTCAAAGCAGATTAGTTGCACTAATGAAAGCAAATTCTACATACTCAAGAGAGAAACAAAATTTCCTCTGCTTGCATGTCCAGAATGCATTCTGCCTCTGAAAAGTACGCTCCAGTTTTTTGATCTGCTTGCTTGTATTTCTCTTGTTCTTTTTTTAGGAACAGGGAACTATTTTTCTTTCACTGTTAGATTGACTGTTAACAAGCTGCTTTTTTAATTTGCCATGTAATAGTCTTGCCCGGTAGGGATACTGTTACAGAACAGGTCTCATGTAGATACTCAAAGCCAACTTTTCTTACAAGTAAAAAATGGCAACTGAATTAAAACTTCTACTGAAGAAACTGGGGAGTGGTTTAGGATAGGTGCGAGCAACTTATTTTCAACCCAGTAACTCTTGGATGACAAAAGCACAGTGCAACAGAAGCAGGAAGCTGAGGCAGCAGTGCAAAAGAATAGTTTTCGGGTGACTAGTTTTATTATATACTTCCAACATGAATGCTAATGTTAATTTAGTAAAGTCAGCACCCTTAGTCTTTCTTTTCTTTTTATATGTGAGAAAATACTTTGTTTTATTTCCACTGATTCTGGACAGCATGCAAAACTGAAGTGAATGATGCTGACACGACCAGGTTTCCAACGGGTACACACCACCTTCTTGATGATCTTGAAATACTAGTCACTAGCCATGCTCGAGTTTTGGTCCAAATACTACTCCCAGTTTACAAATGAAACAACTGAACCATGAACAGGTTAATTAACTTGGCCACAGTCCTGTAGAAAGCTTGTGTCAAAGCAAAGACAAGGATTCAATCTTACACTTGACAGCCATGGATTTATGAGAGCTAGACACTTCTGAATCCACGTGTACTCATTCCCTGCTTCCTTTTTAAGCTAGAAGGGGAAAAATGGATGAACACAAAATGAAGGGCAATTTTTCTTTTTAACCTCTATAAGTCTGTTGTCCACTTTTTCAGAGAAAATTCAGTGGCTTTTGTACAACACTGAGCAAGGCTCAGTCTTCCCATTTCTGTATAAACGTCTGATGAATGCAGCCTCAGTACTGCACTGATAAATTGGTGCTAGAGAGAATTCTTCTTGAGACAATATTGCTGAGAAAAGCTGTTTGCCTTCAAATCCTAAAAGTTGCTTTTCTTTTCACTATTCCAGCTTCTTTTTCTGGAGTATATTAGAGAAAGCCTATGTCCTACGTAGACAAAGAACATGCTTGGTATTAAGCATTGCATGTCAGTGAGTTACTTGACCAATGTCATCTCAGATTTTAGATCATGGCCCTCAACTACAGTAAGTTGTTTCTGTTTTTAGAAATTGATATCTTCAGACTCAGAGGAGGTAAACATCCTTTAGCATGAGATGTGTTCCTTCCATAGCAGATTCACTAGGATCTCTGTAAATATTGCAGCTTCAGTGTGACTTACCAACAGTAGCAGGAATGGGCCTTGCCGTCGTCTTTAAAAATGCCTTTCACTGCAAATAACCAACTGAAACTTCTCTTCAAACCTTCCTGTAGCATGTATGCAGCACTGTGCTGAAACATGAGGATTAAATCCCTGGAACATCTTACCACCATGTTTTTCCTGAATAACTACAACATCCATGTCCTTTGTATTGGACGAGCTAAAAAAGCATTGAATGACTCAACTTTGCTGTACTTCAGAATGACTCTGCTTGAGCAAAAAGCCTAAAAGCTAAAAAGGGTGCTGAATGCAGTGCCTGAAGGGTGTTACTGAGACATCTCAATTAAAAAGCTGACTATACAACAAAATGCGGGAAGAGTAATCTGAAAGGGAGATCCAAATATTTGACATCCTCAGAACTGTATGTGGTGGGTTGGCCCTGGCTGGATGCCAGGTGCCTGTCACAGCTACTCTGTCACTCCCCTCCTCAGCTGGACAGGGGAGAGAGAATGTCATGAAAAGCTCCTCTGCCAAGATAAGGACAGGGAGATCACTCAGCAATTACTGTCACGGACAAAACTGACTCAACTTGGGGAAATTAGTTTATTACCATTCAAATGAGAGTACATTAATAAGAAATAAAACCAAAACTAAACATTTTCCCACCACCCCTGTCTTCTTCCGAGGCTTAAATTCACTCCTGGTTTCTCTATCTCATCCCCCTGGCAGTTCAGGGGGATGAGGAATGGGGTTTGCAGTCAGTTCATCACACATTATTTCTTCTACTTCTTCCTCTGCAGGGGGAGGACTCCACACACTTCCCCTGCCCCAGCGTGGGGTCCCTCGCACAGGAGACAGTTCTCCATGAACTTCTCCAACATGGGTCCTTCCCACGGCTGCAGCTCCTCACACCCTGCCCCAGCGTGGGTCCCCCCGCGGGGCGCAGCCCCTCAGGCCCAGGCTGCTCCCCGGGGGTCCCCGCGGGGTCCCCAGCCCTGCCCGCAGCCCGGCCCCAGCCCGGGCTCCTCTCCCCGCGGGGCCACGGGCCCTGCCAGGAGCTGCCCCAGCGTGGGCTGCCCACGGGTCACAGCCTCCCTCGGGCACCCCCTGCCCCGGCGTGGGGCCCTCCGCGGGCTGCGGGGGGGTGTCTGCTCCCCCGTGGGCTCCGTGGGCTGGGGGCACAGCCTGCCTCACCGGGGGCTGCACCTCGGGCTGCCGGGGGGTCTCTGCTCCGGCGCCTGGAGCCCCCCGGCCTCCTCCTGCCCTGGGTGCTGACAGGGCTGCTGCTCTCCCATAGGCTTACCCCTCTTGTCACATGCAATTTATTGTACGGGTGTTTTTCCCCTTCTTAAAGATGTTATGCCAGAGGCATTGCTACTGTCGCTGATGGGATCTGTGACTCTGAAACATCTTAGGTGTTCCAACCTTTTTGTTAAAATAAAACAAACTGCTTTTTTTCTTTCTCTCTTGGGTCTCCAATTTCCAAGGGATGATGGAACCTGCAAGCAGGTCAACAAAGTATAATGCTGCCAGCTGAGATCTCTTCCATTTTTTAAATGAATACTTAAACATTAGGTAGCCAGACTATGCAAAAAATGTATGTAGAACCCTCAGGCAGGAGGGGCAGAAGACAGTCTGGCCCTGCTCAGTTGCATTGCCTCATGGTTGCAGCACAGTCCAAGCACGATGCTCTTTGATGCCTTTGAGACTGATGCAGCTCAGCAGCCAAACTCTGGGTTCCTTCTGAGATAGATGTTCGTCGACGGAGGTGAGTTCACCAGAGGGCCACCAAGATGGTGAAGGGGCTGCAGCATTTGCCCAGTGAGAAGAGGCTGAGGGAACTGGGACTTGTTCAGCTGGGAGAAGAGGTGATTTCACAGGGGAGCTGAAGAGCAGTGTGGTGGTACCTGTTGGGGAGGTTATTAGGAAGACAGATGTAGGGTGTTGACAGCAGCGACATGGTGGTAGGATGAGAAACAGGTATAAATTGAAACTTGACTTGTGTACAACTTAACAATTTTAAATAACTTTATTGGTCTGTTAGTGTTACATACTCTGCTTTTTGTTTCCCTAAAATGATGTTCATTACTTATAAAATGAATTTAGCAACAGATTTTAAAGTTTTCATGTATAATTAACCCTTGAACTTGTTTTGGTAAGCCTTAAAATTACGGTGTTAAAATAATTAGTGCTGTTACCCAAAGTTTCTTGTTGTATGTATGACTAAAGAAAGAAACATGATCTAGGTGTGATTATCTAAGGAAAAGTCCTACAGAAGATTGAAATTGAACGTAGTAACTGTAATTATCTAAAAGGAAGTCTATTACTGTATGATAAAACTGTCAAAATAATGATTGCGGGCTCCTACAAATCATGCAGAAGATCAATAAAGCTAATCTTACGTCATAGCTTGAGAATTTAGAAATTGTATTTTGACCTTAATTCATGCTGGAGCTATTCAAAACATATTTAATAAATGGGTTATAGTACTTCTCCTTAATTAAAAATTAAAACTATTCCCAGTAGTTGTAGCCAGTGAAACAGGGAATATATTTCCAGTCTACATGATGTGCATCTTATTTTACTGATTGTTTACTCTTTTAAAGGAAATATTAGTTGACGAAATTTGTGGTGATACCTCTCCCAAAAAATTCTTTGTGGCTCAACAGCCCTGTTTGGGGTGATTAAAACAAAATCTATTTCTTTTTTTCCCTGCAATTTACTTTATTCTCCATTCAATGGGAGCTTATCCTTCATTTATCCTACTATATCTGAATGCCTTCCAGTACTGTGTTAAGTTGTATGTCTGCATATCTGTCACATGTTGTTTGTTCTCTTCTTTTCTGCCAAGGAGAAGTATATGCAGTGAAGTGTTTAATTTGTTGGGGTTTGGTTTGGTTTAGTATACACATATAAATGTTCAGTATTTGTTAGGACAAAGTGAAAGAAAGGTGCCTTTCATGGGGAGCAGGTAGGAGTGGGGGCCCTGTGTTCACTGCACAGTCTCAAATAGGCTGTTCAGAAGAATCTCTGTTTCTTCCTTTTGTCACTCCCCAGTACATATAAATTTCACTCTTACGGCATGAGTTCTGTTGGAATAGACAAGTACAACCTTACACGGCTTGGCTAAGACTCTCTTAGTCTTCTGCAATCTTCCCATGAAGATGGGTCAGGAGAATACTGCAGAATGTAGATTAATTTGTTCTTTCCAAATCACTGTTCTCTGTGCAATGCATGTGTTAGCTTTAATTTGACACCTGGTCCTCAAGTAGGTGCCAGAATAGATCTTTAATAAAATGGTAGTTTTTACCATCATGCAATTACAGCATTACTTGTTTGATTAATTAATTATTTTTTTTGGCTGAATCACTGTATTTGGCTGTATTAATGTGATAATTGTCATACCAGGTCAATTAATGATCTTATCTTAATCAAAAAATGGTTTAATTTACATAACAGTTGCTGCAGCTATGAATGCAGCCCTAGTCGTGGTAAGTTTCAGAAAATTTACTGAAAATATGTTTCTCCCAACTCTGCCCCTAGAAGTTACAGTCTAGATGAAATGTTGCTTCTGTCCATCATACCATAAGATGGGAAAACAATAAAGATGCTGTAAGACATGTTGACTTTCAGAAAGTGACAAAAACAGCTAGGATCCTGTGCTTGACAGTAGGCAGTACCAGTCATTTTGGCAAGTGGTATTTTTAAGTGGTGGGAGGTAGAGGGACAACAATTCTCTGCAGTAGGCACTTACAAGATACCCTGTATCCGTATGTCTTTTGTCTCCCAAAGGAGTTCTTAAAGCAGGTACTGGCTTTTGTTCTGTGTTACTTTCAAAATGCTGATTTTTTTTGAGAATTACTACTCTTCCATTTTGCTTGGTTTTCTTTTTACTTTGAATACTCAGAGTTATAAAGATCCAGCATTTTTTAAATTCTGTGATGTCTTTGGCCCTGATACTTTGTAGTATAAGAGTGTCATAAACGTGTTTACATAGAAAAAAGTTTTAAATCTAAGTGCTTTCTTCAGTTACTTGAATGCCCATGGGTGTTGTGACACTCAACAGAAATGGTAAGCAGGAACCTTCTTTTGTGGTGTGCCCTTTTACTTGTCTTCTAAAATAAATGTTTCTTTTGCCCAAGCTTTGTAAATTTTTCAGGCCACCACTAATTCTTTTCTGTCTTTGAACCCCAGGTATTTGCAGTGGACATTTTTGAGATAGGATGACAGAAATTAATATAATGGTTCCAGGTGACTCTAAGCAGGAGGTATCAGAAGGAGCTTGGTCATACTTCCAAGTCTATTTCTTCTTGTTCATCCTAATTAGAGTCAGTCGTTAAGGAATGCGCAAACTTGTTTCAGCCGAAAAAGACCTGTTTCTTCCACTGTGCATTACTGGATGCTATGATTTGGGAGCATTTTCTTATCTCTCTCTAGTATCTCTGAAGGTGTAATCTCCAAATGATAAGCCTCAAATTCTTCACTTTTTCCACAGTGGAATCCCATAATTCAGAGTAATTTTAGACTGGGAATTGAAGTGTAAATTCTTCTTCTATAGGAGGTGCAGCTGTGTCTATTCCCTTTTGTTGTTTTATTTAGGAAAGCTAGGCAGAAGTGAAAGTTCAAGTAACAGAAACAGCTTTTTAAAAATAATTTTGAATTAATATTTTGAATCCTTAGCAATACAATTAGTCTTAAGCTTATCTTCAATACTGTAGACTTTCTTGCCCATCTCAAGTTCCCAAATCAGGATTGCATCTACTTTTCTGAACAACATTCTTCTTTCTCCCTGCTTCAGGGCTGATTATCGTTTTTTCTTAGTGCTTTCCCTAGCTGTTCCCATATTATAGAACTGTTTACTTGTATTCAGTATCAAGAATTGCATGATTTATGGGTAACTTTTATGTTTCTTTTTAGATTGGCAAAACAATTCAGTAGACAGAATCAAGAGGCACGTTTCACTTACAAAATTCTTTTTCTCAATCTGCTGTTGAAGTGTGTATTCGTTTAGCCTGAATCTTATGCTCTGAAATTTCTTTACCTTTCTTTCAGTAAACTGAACGAGGGCCCAGCCCTGAAAAGACATATACAAGGCCATCATGTGCTTCACCTGAAACCTGCAGCTATGCAGAGCTACAGCTTTTCAATAAGTGCCAGTTTACTTAGGTTCATCTGCAGGATCATAACCTGAGTTTGACATATTTGAATCCTCTATAGCCTTAATTTTGTTATGTCCTTACAAGACATGTTAAGCAACCTGATTTGTTATGTGTCAACTTATGTCACACCACTGTTAACTTTTTCTGTGAGGAAATGGACTGCTGCTTCTCAGAGTCTAATCCTTGCCAGGGCTTTGGGATTTTCCTTTGTTTGTGTGTGTGTGTGACTAGTTTGTTTCCTTAGCTGCTACTAATGAAGTTTAATAAAGATTTTTTAAAACAATCTGGGTTTTTTTATTTTATTTCTTATGGCATGTCTGAAAATTGCAAGAGAATACTGATGTTCAACTTTTCCTTATGTAGTGGTATTGGTCATTCCTTAGTGTATCACAGTCACTTAAGTGCTTGTTAGAGTGATCATTAAAAACATAATGTACTGGATATAGACTTTATTGTATAATTCCCTAATCACTGCTAACTTATCTAAGCATATAATTGGCACTAATATTTACCCCCCTCCAAGTTCTCTCTACTATTTACTGGTGTGTAACTTCTTAAAGTAGGTGGATAGCATAAATGAAAGATTAAATCCTTGCCTAAAGAAGCTTATTTTCCTGTTAAAAGAAAATCATTATACCTTAGTGAAAATCATGTCCAGGACGTTGAACAGTAGTGACATGGATGCAAAAAAATTGCTGTTGACTTTGTGTTTTCAGTGCCTTTTGTTTGTTGTGTTTGAGTAACATGTTCGTTCATAAACTGTGGTAGAATGTTTTAAGTGTCTTTATAAATTTATGAATGTTTTAACAAGTGGCTTTGCTGCAAACTGAGCTTTCCATTTATCATCTAGTGAGTGGGATGATAGTGCTCACTGACCTGTTGTTATTTAGCAGATATCCCATGAGCTCTAGTCTGCTGGTAGAATTTTGGTGTGTGGTAGGAAGTTTTGTTCATTAAGAACAGTAAAAGGAAACTGATTACTGTGAAATTACCTGTCTGTTTTCTCACTCCTGGCTCAGTATTGGCTTGCAGGTATAACTTTTTTAACCTGGGAGAATATCCCTGTGCAACTACTTGAAGATAGCTGTTCATGTGTAACGAATAGGAGCAAAGAAATTTTGGAATTAGAACAAAATATTATTTTAAAATTGTTTATACATCATATTTAGATAGCAGTTTTTGGAAACCCAAGCAGTAAGA
>NC_137587.1:17058758-17186258 GCF_963210335.1 Falco punctatus
TTCGATGGTATAAATATACCACCAGCTGAACTCTGTCAGCAGTTGTTCCCAGGAAGGAGGCAGCTTGTGCAGCAGTGTTGTCCTTTGAGAAATTCTAAAATGAAATGTTTGGTGGTTTTAGAAAGCATTTTTAAAAAATCTTTCCACTACTATTAGTAATTAATTGGTATATGCAACAACCCAGACCAAGCATCTGGAGAAAAAAAACAATGCCTGTGCTTGCAAGGGCTGTATTTGAAAATCAGCTAAAGGCACCTCCTGGTTTATGTTATTTTTCTCATTGTACTGTCAACATCAGTGAATAAAAGACTGATAAATAGTCCTAAAATCACTCCTGCTTTATTTTGTGTCTTAGATTTATAAATCTGAAAACAGCACAGAAAGCCTTTTGCCTGACTTTAAATACAGTCAGAGAAATGTGTTGACACTCAATAAATAAATAAATTTGAAAACTACCAAACTGGAATCATCAAGTCTATAAACTGCTTAGGATTGTTGAGACCAAACACTGTTTTAAAGGCTGTTTTGAATTTTCACCTATCTTCTTCCTTAAGCTCTCGTAGGATATGGAGGTTATTCTGAATTACATTTTCTTGATACTAAGCAGTTTCCTTAAGAGCTGCATGATGCTTCAAAGCACAAACTGTCCAGTGAAACTGAACAGGTAAACAAGGGCCTGCTTTCACCCTGTGTGAATAAAATCCATTAGTGTTTTAAGACTTTTAGAGTTAGTTGTATCATAATGGGTAAGTAGCTACAAATTTATGAGTTTGTAGTTGGTGGTTGGATGATTTTCAAAATTATCAACGTCATCAATATTTTCCTTATAAAAGTGTGTCTCTGCCTGCCAAGTAGATGACTGAGCTAACAGGTTTTTTGTATGTTTTTATTCTTTATTTCTCTAGCTTCCAAAACTCTTATAAATAGTATGCTACGGGACCCTTCTCAGATTCCAGATGGAGTTTTAGCAAATCAAGTCTATCAGGTATTAATCACAGTTGTCTTTTTCTTTTTTTCTTTTTTTCTTTTTTTTTTTTTTTTTCCTGTGGCAGTGCTGTTATCTGCCTAGCAGAGTAAAAGATTTTAAACCTCATTTAATTACTGTCATCGTAAACTATCAGTGAGGTCAGGGTGCACCATAAATGGCAATGCAATATTTGTGAGGGGAGCATTTCACTTTTTAATAGCTTGCTTTTATAGTGAATAAAAGCACGCAGTTTTTGTTTTCTGTGATTAAATCTGAACAGCATCTGATAGCCTTTTTGAAGAAAAGTAATTACTGTTTTTAAGATAGTGTTTAACTATAATGTTTTTGTAGTTGCCCATCACTATACTACTTCTCTTATTTGCCTGCAGTGTACTGTGAATGACTGTTGTTATGGACCACTGGTGGACTGCATCAAACAGTATCCTTTCCCATAAAATTTTAGGTGCACAATTGACGAGCTTAGACTGTGTGGAAGGGATGTGTCTAGCTTTAACCTGACATAAAGTTCTGCTTCACAAAACACATTTCATACTCCTCTGTTTTACATTCAATCAGCTAGAGGGTCACTGCAAAGCTTTCTCTTACATTGTTTAACAAAAATCAGATGGACCACGGGAAGTTGTCAGTTTGGTGGCTGCATGTTCGTATGCCTGATTGAACCTCTTTGGTTTTGATTAGTTGAAATGCATGTCTGGTTTTCTATTAAGACTAGCTGACCAGGCTTTGAGCGGTGGAGTTGAACTGAAGATACTCTCCAATATCAACTATAATGTGATCAAATTTAAAAGTTGCATAGATAGTGTTCAACATTATGGCATTGTTTTCTTATGAACAGAAGTTTTAATCAGAATGTTTTCAAGTGCAGTTTAGGTGTAATTGACCAATTAGTGTTTTTAAACTCATATCTGACATTCCAATGCAGTTCTTTTACTTTCTATCATTCTTAAAGGAAATTAGACTAGCTGTAGAAAGAACGATGTAGCTTGAATTTTAACTGAAGTGGGTTTTTTGTAGTGTTTAAGTGGTTAATTAGAGATCCTCAGTATCCAGCAAGAATACTGTGGGAACTCCACATAGTGCTGAGTATTCCAGATTAAGATTATAATTTGTTAGGAGTAATTGCTGTGGCCCCAAGTTTGTTTTAATAAACAAACTTTAATTAAGTCCTGAATGAGTAGCTCTTCTGTTTCAGCTATCAAAGGAACAATTTCAAAATCATGGACTGCTATCAGTGAGCAGGCTAGCAAGGCAATTCCCTCTGAAGCCCTAGAGAATCTCTGCATGGAGTTTGGGGGAAGATCTTGACTTCACTGTACAGTTGTAAGAAGGAACGTTACAGTGATGTTTAGTTATGCATGAAAAACACCACCTTGTAGTTGTGACACATACAGTGGTTACCCCTTAAAAACATGTTCTTTCCACTAGAAGTACTTGCCTGGTGTCTGCTACAGTCTCAGCCCTGCTCCCATTAACTTCAACAGCAACAGAATAGTTCTAATTGTATTAGTATTTTGTGAGTTTAATCATAATTTTAAGTATTCATTGAGACTATCTTCAATATTAAACACAGCTTTCTGATGGTGGATGAATCTAAAACGTTACACTTTTTAAAAGGTTGTTTATCACTTAATTTCATATCCAGATTTTTAAGATTAATATTTGGTGATGAACAATCTGGCTATAATCTTCTGAAAGTGTCATGTTTAAAAAGTAGTAATACATATGTAGAATTATGAACAGTTTTTAAGAATAACTTGCCTGCAGTCTGAAAAGGTCTTTACTCTCCTTTTCAGATTCTGGTTCAAGTGAGGTTACTGAATGCGCAGTGACATCAATGAGAATAATGACAAGTTTTTCAGTTCCATTTTGGTACAGAAAAGTTTAATACTAAGCTGTGCGAGTGCATTATCTGCAAGTATGTTGCTGAATTAGATGTTAATTTTGAGGTGCATAAAATAGTTAAAAATCAATTTAAAGTTAAGGTTTTAAAAGCATAATGTCTTCTGAAGGATTGCATATTGATTTTAAATATAACTATCTAATTGTATATGCATGGACTAAAGTATGAAGTCAACCTCTTTGTAAATGCCAAGAGGCTATTTTTCAGTAATAGTTCAGATGCTTACGGGAAACTAGGCTGCTAGATTGCATGAGTAGAAAATGGCTTGTGAGGTTATTTACAAGTTTTGCCCCATGGTCATTGCCATACATCAATAACAGGTATTATTATAGACTAAGTCTAAGTGTTTCTGCTTATGGTGCATTATAAATTCTGTTTGCAGTATTTTTCTTATGGTTTTGCTGTTCTTCATTTGCCCCTTTTGTTCTGTAACTGCTAGTAGTGCTTAACATAATATATAGTTTCAATTGATAAAAACTGTGTGTGTGTACATATATATGTATATATGAAACGATTCCCATACAATTAGGTTTTTTGCTGTAAAGCTAAAGTGTTGATATAAATTAATTAATTAACTCTAATGGTAAGGTGATCTGTACTTTTACGTTTTCAGAAGTAACTCTAAACAGAATGAGGAACTTACCTGTTTATAAGGTAAGATCCTTTATCATGAGGTTCCCTAAGGTTCTTCTTAAAAGCTTCCAGAATAGAACTTTGACCTCCAGGAGGATACATTTAAAATGTTTGATGTGGCGACTTCTTTACATATTGCAAAGAATAGCACATTGGATCAACAGGCCGTCAGTGAAGTGAAAAGGACTTCACTATAAAATATTATTTCATCCTTCCCTGACATTGCTTCATGTTTCTGAAAAATCAGTTAAGAGGATGTTTTCTTACAGTAAGATGTTTCAGATGGATGTAGTGCCTATCAGTTTCAGAATATAAAGGAAAAAACAGTTTATTTCATTCTTTGCTGAATTAGAGAATTGATACACTAGTCAGTAAAGAGCAACTTCCAAGATAGTTAATGACATGTTTTAAGCTCACACTTGCTTTAAAATTTGGGGTGGAAAATAAAGCAAAAATGGAAATATTACTCTTATTTATACTGAATAAATATGGTCTAATGGGCCTTCATTTTGTATAATCTATGCTGATGATACAGTAGTCTGGTTTTGACAAAGTGCTAAAGGCCTCTGAAAATGCCTGTAAGGACTTTCAAAACTTGGGGTTCAAATCGCTTTGGAAATGCAGATGAAGGCAAATAAAGTGTATCATTAATTATTTTACCTATGATGTTTTTCTGAAGTTGGTTCTTTTCCAAAGTAATCTTCCATTTCTTAACCTAAAGCTATCAGCGCTATTGGGCATGAGCATGAAGTCTTGCTGCGAGAAATGCTTTTGGAAAAAAATCTCTCTTTCATAGGTAAGAATGTGTAGTAGAGGCTAGCCAGTGAATCCTTAACTTCAAAGATTTCAATGCCTGTTTACTTAAGAAAAAAATAAGCAACGCTCTTTGTATTAGGTTGTAAAGGAAGAGTAAAAAATGATTGATGCTGTACATGTTATCTTTTATTGATTTAGAACCGAGCAGGAACTCAGTTACCTAATACCCTATATATACAGCACATGCACAGGCTTGCAATTAATATTTTATAGAATAAGTAGCTGAAAAAAATGCTTTAATATCTGCTGCAGTATTACTTTTGGTGTCATGAGATATTAGCCATAATCTAGGCCTTATGAGACTTAGGAGGAAGCATAAGACATATTAGCTTCAGAATGCTTTATGTATTAAAGAACTGCTAGAGGATTCACTCATTTAGCTTTCTGTGCAGTTTCTGCTGAATTTTTGCCCCCTGCCTCCCAACCAATGCAAGTACTCTTTTCATAATCCCTATATTTAAAGTTATTTTAGTGATTAATTAGTTAAGAAGTTACTTTCATTTTTTTCTTTTAGCCTGCACTACGTTTCTTGTATATGAGTGCCATTAAAACAATGATTAGTGGTTAAAACATCATTTTTCTTATTGTGATAATAAACTTGACAATGACTTCTTAAATCTTTGTTTCCTTATGTAGTGAAACAATAGCAAAGTGAAATGCTGTCTTTTGTGAATGGTTGAGTGTTGTACTAAATTTGTGTGATCAGGGATTTTTGCTGGTTTTACCAGAGACTTATGATCTCTCCTAAAGTTAGATTCAAGTTAAGATTTTGGAAACCTTAAACAAATCTAAGAAATTACAAAGAGTGTTAAGGTTTTTAAAAGATTTATCCATATGATTAAGGAACAGAGTTAGTGTACTCTTTATTTTAGAGAAAAATGTGAAAAAGACAGGAATAATTATACAAACTAATACAAACTTGAAAATGACACTGTGAAAATGTGAGGAGGTAGTTTTTCCTACTTGGCTATAAGAGCAGAGGTACAGGTAATAGGCTTAAGCTGTAATTGCAGACATGATGTTGAGTTAAAATGCTAAACAATTCTAGGAACAATAAGTATAAAACAAACTGCCAGGGAAGGTTATGGAATCACCTTCAATGAAAAATTCAAGGATAGACTTGACACTCATCCATCAAAGCTGGTAATGAAATCAATCCTGTCATGATACAAGGGAATGGACTAGATGACTCACTAATGGATCCTCAACCCAACGATTATCATTTTATTTGGCTTGTGCGAGCTTGTGTAGTACACAAATCAGATTTAAATTTTAATGTTTCATGACCTTGGATAAGCATCAGTTTTGTCTTTAGAAATAAGCTTTAAGAAACCTGTGCTGTCAAATCAAAATATCTAGAATGGATTAACTCATTAGAATACAAAGATATAAATGAGGGAGCTTCATTTATTGTTCACATTTTATGTATTGTTTAGTCATGATTTGAGATATGTTAAATGGTCGTATTTATTATTTCTGTGCATTGCATGTGTGTCTAAGGTTCTAGGTATTTTTTATTTTTTTTAAAAAAGACCCTTTTCCTAAGTATCTGCAAGATGAACCCTACTGAACCCCTCGCAATAAAGTCTTTACTTTCTGAAAAATTAGTTCCAATACTGCTTGAAGAAAACTTCAGGAAAACAGGAGAGATGACAATATTTCCTATAGGTCAACAAATTCAGGCTGTGTTAGTCTGTACAACTGCATTCCAGTTTTGAAGATGGCTTATGATGTAGATTGCTTTGCTTGCAATTCCATTACTTTTTGACACATGTTAAAGAAACAGAATTCTTGCAACTTCCATATTAGTGTACTATTCCAGGGTACTGTTCTTCAAGAATAGTAAGTTTTTTGTATCAGCTATGTTCACCTGAGCAACAGAGATATTTTTACAGGAGAAGAAAACTCATTCAAAGAACACGGTGAATATAAACTGTGCCAGTATAGTTTTGGAGCATGAAACAGCTTTTCAGGTCGAGGATGTAATTTGTCCATTTCTAGAGCAGTTAGCTTTCAAAGTCTACAAATCAGAAGTAACACCTTCAGATTCACCTAGAAATTGATTGGAAACCTATACAAACTAATGGGGTTTGCATTTTATTAATCCACTGTGCATGAGAAGCACATCACATACCACATCCTCTCTTCAGCAAAAACACAGATCTCAAGTATATCACTTTGCCCAAGTTTTAAGTAATCAATGGACACATTTTCTCAAAACAAGCTGAGAAAATCACTTGCCATGCTGAAATGCCAGGAATTTCTAGGTTCTATATAGGATCTTTATTGTTTTGTATCTTTACCACAAATATATTAGGGAAGTTTTTAGCTATGTGGGGAGGTTCTGACCTTTGACTGAGATCTTGCTCTCCTTTGGTTCCCACCAAGATGTCCCTCAGTAGTAGGCTGGGTATAAATCATGAAATCTGATTGGTGTTTTCTCTTGTAATCTTAAATTTGCATGCTGCTCATTCATGCACCAACAGAAGAATGTTGGGTTTCTTTGTTATATCCAGAGGCTAGTATAAGAACAATGATGTGTTAAGTGGGTATGATTGAGTGTGAAGTTATGGCAAAGATGAAGCTGCAGTTTTGTTGGAAATCTGAATTAATGGGGAATCTGTAGACAAACTACCCAGTAGGGATGTTTCAACATAATTTTCAAATCTGAGGATGCATAAATGTAGCTGTCAAAGCTGCTGTGGGCTGGTTGTTAAATTATTCTCTTAATCCATGCTAAAAGATCTTTTAAGGTGCAGAATGCTACCTCTGTAACTTCTGGACCGATCTGAAACATACCTGAGCTGAAAAGTTAGAATTTCTTTCCTTTGTGGTGGGGTTCTGTTAAATAAAAAAATTATGGTGATTGTGGGGAGTTTCTGTAAATGTGGGTTGTTTTTTTTTCCCAGAAAGTTATAAAGCTTGAAAACACTTGAAGAAATTGTAATATATAATTATGTTCCTGCACATGATAGACAACTCACATCCATAACAAACATCCATAATTTCCCAATCTTTATCACAATACAGAATGCTAGTAGAAACCAAGTGAAAACATTCAGAAACCGATTCAGAACAAAAAACATGTTCTTTTTCAAGCCATGCATTAGTATCAACTGATTTTAAAAGTAATCAGGCATCCCTGAAAAAAGAATCTGCTGAAGAATATTAAAAGTAATGCTGATGCAAACTCTAGTTAAGACACCTGCCAAGTTACCTATCAGGATCAGGAAATGTGTTTACATCTGTCCTGGTTTTCAGTGGTTTTTTTTTAAGGTAAATGTCCCTGGTCCCTGAATTTCCTAGACTAGTATTGGTTAGATGTGGAAGACCGAACTTTCTGTTGCTATTTGTGTGTTCTTAAATAATAAAAATTTCAGCTGGGACATCCTATTGTTTTTTCTAGACAGTTTTAAACAATTAAAGAGCAGGTTACAGTTAAATAAGCTGGATAAAACCAGGATTTTTTTTATCAAGATTAAGAGCTTGCATAAAACATTTATTCATTTTTACATTACGGCATAAAACTCTCAATTCATAGGTTCAGTTAAATTAGAACCTTGTTAATCTTAATATCTTTTATCCATATACCTGACAATCTAAGTTTGAAAAAACAGCCAACAACCAAGTCTGTCTTCAAATCCTAGGAAAGTTTAATAGCTGATCAGGTGATACAATGAAGTGTTGCTTTGCAAAGAACTTGTGTTTACAATATAGTGTGCCTACAGTGAAGAAATACTCTCAAATTTCAAACGAATTAACTACAGCTATCAAAACAAATAAACAGCTATTGCAGTTCACACTTAAGTGAATGTACAACTTCAGAAAATTACTCCTGTCCTGCTTTCAATATGATTTCACTATATTAAAAAAAAATAATTCAGACATATATTCTTTGATGAGAAAGAGGGGGGAAGTTTGCTTTAGGCACTTTTAAAATATTTTTATTTCTAAGAGCGTATGTTTTTCTTGTCATTAAAATGTTACTTGGACTCAAACTGCTGACCTTTCAGGATATGCACAAAGTATTCAAAAACTGAGTTCTGAACATTGGCCATGAAACTACTGTCCTAACCTGATAAATGGATTGGAAATAAGCTACCCAACAGTGAGAATGGACCATTAATTTTAATCAAAGGTGATGCAGAAAGGCGAATGGGATGCATGACAATGTCAACAGCCCAGTAGGTGTTAAGGGGCTACACAGCCTTACTTGTTACTAGGTAGTGCCATTAGTTGAGCTTGGGTGAAGACAGAAAGCCATGCCTGGAATTGAATGACCAGGTCACTCCAAATTCTAATGGAGAAATGGTGTTTCAGAAATACCAATATAATGGTATCGGAAATCAAGGACAATAGTTTAGAAAATATTGAGGGCTTGCTTGGGCTTTTTTCTTTTAAAGGGAGTACCTTTTGTCTTTTGCAGTTTTATCTTGCTCACTCATAATTGTTTCTTCAAATATTCAGCTCTAATATTTGTAAGGAACAGAGCTGTATAGTTAGCAAAATTTCTAAATCTGTGTATGTTCTGAAATTGGATAAATTCTATAGAATACAGGATGCAATGGAAACTAAAATTGTGGGTTCTCTCTCCTTTAATACATTTCTGGAAGAGAAAGGTATTCTTTGTGTTTTTTAAAAAAACTTTATGCTAACATTAAAGTAAAACCAAGAAGGCAGCTACAGTATATCTACATCTGTGATGCTGGTAGGTTTAATCTTAATGCTTCCTAATGTGGGGAGACTCTTCTTTCAATCAGCAAATATACCTCTTTATTTTGACTATTTGGGGGTTATAAAACACTGTATGACAGCTTGAATTAATGATGTTTATAATGAAGAGATAAAAATGCAGGGATGACAAAGAAGCATTTTTATATCCATGCTTCAGGTTTTCTACAAAGGTTCATTTAATCTGACACAGCATTGCATGCATAAGAAAGGTATGTATGACTGCATTAGTAGTTCTTGCACTCTTATTTAAAATAAAATTAGTTATGGTGCTGTCTACTTAAGAGAATAGTTTTATAACCAATAGTTCTTATTCTCTATGTATAGCTGAAGATCAGCTTCGTGCAAAGGGTTATGACAAAACACCAGACTTCATTTTAGAAGTGCCAGTAGGTAAGTCTTTTGAAAGAATTTTTATTATTTTATTTTGTGTAGGAGTGTTCATGCTAAAATATTATGGCTACTTAACTGTTTTATAGGATACTACTCTTTTTTTTTTGGTAGTTACCCAGTAATTTAAGAACTTCTAGTTTGGGTCAGAGAGGTTTGATCTTAAGTGGTATAACACAGTGTTTCCTCTTTGGTCTCTGCATGGTTTTGTCTCATCATAAAAAGAAAAAAGGGAAAACAAGCAGCAGTAAGAACCCACAAATCCCTGCTTCCTCTAGCGTGCTCTGCCCACTGTCTTTATGAGTTGAACTCTGAAATACCTATAATTGTATAATTGCCTTAAACTTCTAGACCCAGTCAGTTCAAAGCAGTTGTAAGAGTATTACCATTACACCTGTAGGTCATTGCGTAAAGGTTTTTCATTGTGCAGTTATTCTTTTGCCATCATTTTGCATCTAAATACAACTCTGTACTCTGCTTTTTAAAAGCCCGTGAAGCAAGAAGGAATAAAATAGGTAAAAGGTCATGTCAAAGTTCACCTACACTGTCTGGGCTTGAGGCATGTAAGAAGGTAATCGGATGACCTAGCGGTTGGGACATGGAAGAAAAAATGTCCATGTTGTCCAAGTGTAAAGGATTATTAATCACCTTTATTAAATCCACTTTCACGCCAAAAGACTTCTGCTTTGCCTCCATAGAACGCAGCACCTGTCTATGCAGATATCTACTTTTGTGTCTATCACAGAAAATGAGAAGGCCAAAATCACTATGTGAAAGTCACATGACTAGGTTTTTTGTTCTTTGTATTGACAATAGCTGGAATTCTTACTGAGATAACTGATTATCTGGTATAATAACTGGTATAAGGAATTAAGTGTGTACTATAAAATGTCTCAGTACTCAGAAGTGCTTGAGATACCATCTTTCAGCACAATAATCTGTTTTCCAATAGGTAACCAACTATGTATATGAGAGTGTTCTGAAAAGTTTTTAAAGACTTTCCTTAGCTCTATGGTGTTTGTATTCCTAATTACATTTCCAAAAAAGAAAAATGGTAGTGATGTTAATAAGAGGTTATACATACAAAATAAAAAATACCTTTCTAACTGAAGCACTCCATATTTGAAATGGTGAGATTTGGCATCCTAATGATCTGCAATTTGCTCATGTCAAGCCACACTTGGAGAGTTTGTCTACTCCCTCACTTCCATACTTCTTATTTCTGATGGGTCTCAGGAAGCTACTAAGGAATTGAGAGTATGAGGGAACAGGTTTTTTATCGAGTCTAAAGTTAGCAGGGAAGATTGTGAAATTACAGAACCACAGAATGGCTGAGGCTGGAAGGCATCTCTGGTGGTCATCTGCTCAAGCATGTTCACCTGGAGCTGATTGCCCAGGACTCTGTCCGGGAGGCTCTGGAATATCCAGGGAGGGAGACTCCACAACCTCTGTGGGCAACCTGTGCCAGTGCTCAGTCACCCTCCCAGGAGAAAAGTTTTTCCTGATGTTCAGAGTGACCCTGATGTGTTTCAGTTTGTGCCCATTGCCTCTGTCACTGGACACCACTGAAAAGAGCCTGGCTCCCTCTTCTTAACACCTGCCCTTCAGATAGTTACATACATCAATAAGATTCCCAAATAGTTTGGACTACAATACACACAATAATACTTGTTATTCAGATACTTTTACATTATAAACATATAAGATTATGTCCCAGCTATTCAGGAGCCTGATTAAATGGAAATTAGAAAAGCAACTAGATGTAGCTAGGTTTTTATTTCTAGAGAAGGGAAATGGAAACACCCAAAAGAACTCTTATATTCGTAATATTACCCTATTAGAAAGGAAGTTAAAAACAGCTATTAATTTGTTTACATGGATTTGTCTCTAAAATCAGAATAGTGATAGTGAATTACTTTTTTTGAATTATTGACATTGACAGGAAATAATTTTCTACCTGTTGTCTGATATGAACTAAACATATGACAGTCCTTGCATTCTCTTCCTCGTGACTCAATACATAGCTAGCAAATGCAAATGCTTCTTAGAAATTGCTTCTCAACTAACTACAGAGTTTATGCCCCAGCTGTTATATCTCCTGGGGTCTAAAGGTATTGGGGGGGGTGCTAGGGCTGGGGGGAAGGATGTAGTAGTATAGACCTACACAAGTTAACTTGGTTACTGGTAACAGGATGGTGGTGCCATATAGAACTTTGTGTGGTGACTTTGTGAGTTACCTTACCCAGATTTCCTGAGTAATTTTAGTCTGTGGTAAATCATGTGCTGCCATAGCCTCTTCTGATCTTTCTGTATTGTGCATCTGGGTCTGCATGCTCTTTGAGTACCTCAGCTTAGGTGAAACTTAGGCTAAGACATCATGGCTGTGGATATTACAGGCAACTCAAAATAAAGGAAACATTTTTAAAGACCTCAACAGTGATACCTCACATTACCTTTTTGGAGAAAGAATGATCTTTTAGAGTGACTCTCATGATTTCTGCTGCAAAATTATGTTGTCAGCTTCAGAGAAAACTTTCCTTTTACCAAAAAAAGGTAACTCCATTGATATTAGAAATTCACTCATGCAAGAAATGAGGAAAGATGTGAACCAAAGCAAATGCCACAGCTTTGAAAGAAACAGAAATTCAAAATCGCATTTTTTCACATAAGCCTTCCTATTCCTAACTTCTTTCTGGTGAAGCATTACTGATTTTGCAAAAGTAAGAAAGCAGATGTATATCAGTGATACAACTTCCTTGCCACTCTCACACCTTCCATTCTGGATTGGTGAGAAGTTTCTGTCTTTAGCAGCTTAGCTAACTGTTCTTGTTATTCACTAGAAGTTTTCAGTTCCTCACCTGACAACTCATTTCCAGGAAAGTAAAGGTGATAGTAGCATGCAGTTGCACCTTAGTCTAGTCTCTTTTTCTTTACATTGTTTGTGTTAGAATAAATGCAAATATTTAGGACAGGGTGTAATTAAACTGAAATGGACATAATTATCCATTAATTGTTTTTTAAAACGTCCTATGTGCATGCATGAAAGACAGTTTTATAAATATGTAACTCTGTTGCAAGCATGAATTATGTGGTAGATCGGGGGCTAAATAGGATAGTCCCATTCTTACAGCCTATTGAGTATAATTTTCAGATTTAGGTTTTTTTCTGCTCTCACCCTAGCTGTTGAAGGACACATAATTCACTGGATTGAAAGCAAAGCCTCATTTGGTGATGAAACTAGCCACCAAGCCTACTTGCAGGACCAGTTTTGGAGCTACTGGAACAGGTACATTTCTGTTATTTTTCCTTACAGATAAATAGAACTGCATTTTTAAAAGAAATTGATGGAATAAACACTAGTAACTTTGGTATTAAGCCATGTGAACAAAGTACATGTAACTAATCTGGCATTTTGAATGTCACTAATTAGTATTTCAAATTGGAATGCTGAAATACTTGTGAAAATTTCACATCATAATTGTTAACATGCAGGAGAGATATACAGTGATTTTACAGTGATGCTAGGTGACAGAATAAGTTACTTTTGTCCAAAAGTTGTATGTCAGTTGTTTTAGTACCTGATGTTGAAGGAAGATTTTGCTGTAACATTTTGTAATACCTGCACGGTGCCAAACCAAGTGGGCTTTGTGTGTAAAGAACTGTATTACTCATTGACATTGCATCTAGGGCAGTACTGTTTCACTGTGGTTTTTTTTTTTAATAAATTATTTTTTTTAATGTTACCTACATTTTAAGCAGTAATAACAATTATCTTCAAGCTAAAAATGTAGTCAGGAACATAAGGAGGGAAATAAGTTATGCTAAACAGAGTTTTTTAACATGTTGATGATATTGGTATAAAGATCTTTTCTTTTAAAGGTGGTTAAAATATGTTTTAAAAAATGCTTTATTCTTATAAGAGTCATGATTATACATACTTACATATCTTTCTGTGATACTAGAAGCCTCCATACTGGAGATTTTTTCTTCCAAAAATAATCTTAAGATGTTTCATCTTCAGTTCCATTTTGTATGTGGTGGAACCCTACACAAAGTAGTAAGTGAGGTAAATGAAAGTTTTAATAAAAGGTTTTCAAAAGCATAAATTTAGAAGTTGGCTCAGTGTTCACAAGAAAGTATCAATGACATCTGAAGGATAATAGAGAAGATAGCACAAACACACGAACGTACAACAGAGAGACAGTGTGTGCCAACATCAGAGGCTAGTCTGGTGACCGTTAGTATTTCAGCTGAACATGAGAAATGCCAAGGTGAAAGTAACTAGTCTTAGCTGGGGAAATACCTAAAAAGCAGATTCTGTAGGAGGCAGCAGAGAAAGGGAAACCACATTTTCAGAATAACATTATCAGAGTTGGGAATTACACTCAGCAATAACATTCTTGATTGATATGAAAAGGACCTGCTCTTATTTAACAATCCCAGAAAGCAGTGACTGGGAAAACCTGATGGTAAGGGAACCTCAGGAAGTCTGTCAGTTGTTGGATGAAGATAGTATACTACAGGAAAGTTGTAGAAAAGAATTTGTGAAATATATAACTTATAAAGACTTAGAAAGAAATTTGAGTATATAGTTATTTAGGCAAATGGTGAGAATGGCAGGAAATATGCTGATACAAATGGTGCTGAACATGCACATTGGTGTAAATAAGAGGAGATGGATCAGATCAAGCTGGGAGGAGGCCATTAGATGTACTGGCTGGAATATTTTCTGAAGAGAAAGGATACATTTGAGGGGATCCATGATGGTATCAGAGAAAAGCAGCTCCAAAAAGTGAATTTTAAATAGATGACGTGGGCATAAAGATACTCACTAAATTGAGATGGAGTGAAAGCTGAGCAGACAAGTAGGGTGAAGGCACTGATCCATTTGTTGTTTGAAGTAAAACTGCCATTGCAAAGTTGAAGTTGTAGTTTCTGTCTTTTTTTGTGCTGAACAGAATGACTGTTCACATTTTGACTTGAGCTATGAAATGTGTAAAACATTTGAAAATAGTGTGTACCATTTGAATATGACAATTCTGAAAGAAACTTCTCTTATGCTTATATCAGGAAACCAAGACAGCTAACTTCATTTTAATTTTATCATGTACTAATTAATATTGCAGCTTCAAAAATGGAGTAACATCTCTGAGTTGTTAGTCAAGTACCTTTTACGTTGCAAAAGCTAGACTGAATTGATATGTGGATCAATAAGACCATTTTGGAAGTAGTTTTGAGATTTTGCCAAATCTTTTGTCATAGCCATTCATATTAGGAAAAAAATGAAAAAATTGACAGTTTTTAAATACAGTGACTTTACATTCATATAAAGGAAACTAGAAATCTCCTTGGTAAGATTTGTTACTCCCTAAATCCAGAATTTAGTGATAGGTTAACTATAGAAATTAGGCAGGTTTCTTTGGGTGGGATTTCAAAATAAAATCCCATTAGTTTTAATTTCAGTCCAGCTTGGCCAAACTAACAGTATCACAACGTCTTCTGAAATGGGTTCTCAGTTACTGTAGCTTCCAATATAAAGAGAGTTAGGTTAATGAACACATGTTGACAGATTAGGTTGCATGTAGGTTAGACAGTTAACTTTCATTGCTCTCTGAAACTGTTTATACAAAAGGACACAGGTGTAGCTGCACAAACTGTGAATCAATTTTGGATGATTTAATCAGCCTATGCAAGGATCTCTCAAGTGAAAACCAGCTTCCCAGTCAATTCACCGCACCTGTGTGTCTCCTTTCCTCTTGAAGGAGGAGTCATGTGGAGAAGCAGCATCAGTTCACAATAGCAGTATCATAACACTCAGCTGATAGTTTAGGGGGTTTTATGCCTATCTGTTGGTTTAACTTAAACCTGAAATGAAATTGGAGTGAAAACTTGCAATGTTGCCTGTTAAACGTAGATAGAAATACATGTCTAAAAAATTTGAAAGGAATGAAGGTAAGAGGTTTTACACCTTTTCCATTCAGTTTTTTTTGTTTCTCTGAGATAAAAAGTTTCTAGGATTTTTTTCCCACATCCATCACTGATGTAGGATGAATTCTGCACACAGCCTGACTGAAAGCTCTGAACATAGCTGTGGTTTGTTTGCTGTTATGTGTGTATTTCGTTAAATCCTGTACTCTCTGCTAACTAAGTCTGTGAGTGTCTTAAATTGGTCTGTACTGACAGAAAAGAAATGGCACTTTCTCATTTAACAGAACAGCTCCCTAGATGCAGTCAACCATGTCTGTTCACCTCAGTGCAAAAGAACACCTTTTTATTACTCCGAGTTCTGCAGGGACAGCTTAGCAAGGTTTTTTATGGCTCATACATCAATGGTATTGTTAAGCAATTTTCAGTTGCAGTGCTGCACTGCAACCTCATCTTCAAATTAAGCTTCACATTAAAAATGTACAAAGTGTACCTTGTCAGTGGGTTTGCACACTTGTAATTTAAGATGTTGTTTAGGTATTGAGATTTTTTTTTAATAATAAAGAAACAGGAAAAGACAAGTTTGGTCTTGCATATTCCCAGACTGATTTTGCAGAGTGATGTTTTAGAAAAAAGCTATTTTATGTACTGAACAAACTTAGTATAAAATGATTCATGTACTTTCAGAATCCCTTCCCTCAATATGTTTGTTCCTTCAAAGTGGTGGCATCCACTGAGCAGGCTATAGCTTTCACTGCCACTGGGTAAACAAGACAACTGCATGTGCGAAATATAATTGCTTTGTGCAGGTGTACTAGATACCACACTTTTCATCGTTCACTGGCCTACACTGGTGTATTCCTTGTAATCATGAGGATGAAAACTGTTAATAGTCTGCGTTACCAAAGGTAATTTGAAGAGCATGAAAAGGAAAGAACATTGATTGTACTTTAAAACAGTGTCTGAGAACATGTAAATTATTTTAGGTTTTAAATGGATGCTGATGTTTGGAGGGAGTTTCATAGTGTCTAATATTTTAATTTTTTCTAACTTAAATTAAAAATTGGAGTTCTGGCTGTAAATAGGCTGTTAGTCAGAGCTGATAAGTATGACTGCTGTTTTCTAAGAGGCATATAGAAATCTGCAACACAAAGTTCAAATAGTAATTAGTGGGTGCACTGTCAGTGACTTACTGTAAGAAGATATAAACTCAAATACAGCAATTTACATTTTCTATCTTCTGCAAGTCTGGCTAAGGCATATGTACATTCTGGAATGTAATTTCTAGAGAGTCCCAGGAGAAAGCTTGATGCCATTATTAGCTAAAGAAACTTTACTATATGTGAGGAAGACCGTAGGAAAATGTCATATTTGACACTGATATTAAACTAAATGCAATTTCACATAGTGAAAGAGAAGCATTTCATCTTCTCTTTGAATAAAAATGGTAAGTCATCCCTGTACTAAATTCTTTCACTCATTTGCTTATATTCTAAATGTTGTTAGTCTTATGCTTTTTTGAAAGCATGTTTCCCATGAGTTAATTTTAAAATACTAACAGCCTAAATTCATGATTAAATGTGTTAATTAATACATTGTCTGATCTTGAGACTGCAGTTTATAAAAGTCATAGTAAAATTATCATACATTCCCATAGATTAAAAAGGTATTATTTCAGATAAATGTGAACAGAAACAATGCAAAAGATTGTGTTTCAGTCACAAACACAGCCAATGTGTTCTTAGGATATTTTTGAGAAGAGTGTTGTGTTCAAATTCATTTGCAGTTGACTGTAAGGATGAATCATGTGTGAGCAAAGGCTGAATCAGAACAATATACATTTTTTTCTGTTCAACTGTTTAAATGGTTTGAGATGTTACTGTGAAGACTATTTAAGTAGTAATTGTTGTCTGATTGTAGTTGATAGGGCAAGAGGGAGGTATGCTGTGGGTTTATGGATGTCTGTTCTATAACAAGATCAGTATTCTCCAGTTGCATTTGGCTTAAAAAGTTATACTGGTGAGTTGAAAGCCAGTGGTATAACAACTTGACTTGGAGGAAACCTTGGGAGTTGCATTTGTCAAGTGGCTAGGAAAACTGTTCATGCATACCAGTATCCAAAGCTTCATTGGCAGCCCAAACATAAAGAACTGAAAGGTCATTCTTCTTCTTGCAGTATGATGGTTTGTTGACATATTTTGACACACTGGTACAATGCTGAAAGGTTTTGACCTTACTGCAACACTGAGGGACTTAGGGTTTGTTTAGCTATCTAATGCTTGTAGGTTTTCACACATGCTGGGTTTTGCTCTGCTCCTTTTTCTCTTCCTCCTGGCTCCACTTGAATTAGCAAATTAATCTTTAAAAAAAATGAATGTAGGTAGAAGACAGAGTTTGGGATTATTTTTGCTGCTTAAGACTATATGTAGAAAAGTTTCGTCAACAATAATTTCCTTATTTAGAATCTGCTATGCCAACTCACTAGCCATAGTAGCACTGAGTAAGATACATTTGTTTATAGACAAGAAGAGAATCAAAAGCAGTGAAGAGTGCCATTTTCTACTACTTTACTGATTCAGTAGTTTACTTTGTGAAGATAATAAAATTCTGTGTTCTCCTGTGAGATAAACAGGTATATGTGTATACTCTCACACATACACGTACACACACAGAGGCTTGCCTCTGCACTTCACAAATGTTATAGATGCATTTCACTAATTTCCAACAGCATTTCACATGAATTATCATCTTCATTTAATGACAGATGAACACTGTAAAAATCAACATGTAGTTTATGAAAAATAAAAGTATTTTTTCACTTTAGCTCAAAAGTAATGTTTTTCAATTTTACCAGTCATCCTCTCCTTAACAACATGATAGAATAACAGAGCATGAAGGCATTTTCCATTGAGACAACAGCTTATGCCTAGCATTGCTATACTGTTAATTGTTTGGCTGAGCATTGTAGGTTGTTTTATTTTTATCAAAACTAATTTTTGTCAAAGCAAAGAAAAAAAGGCCGTACTGTATTCATATTGGCATTTACATTTGAATGATTGATATTAACTAAGCATATATTTTCATGCGTTGTTCTCCTTGAATATTGTATTTAATATGAACGTGAAATTATGATTTTCATTATGATTTAATTCTATTGCTTAAGCCTTTTTCACTGCTAGACTGATAGATTCACAACTTAGAATAGCAAATGAAGCATTACATAGCTTTGTTCAATTTTTTCCTTATATTTTTCTGTACTGTCTTAAATATTATCATGTCACAGGAGAGTAGTGCAGATAGAGCATTTTCAGCTTCCATCCACATTACTGCAAGGCTTCAGCTCCAATTTTCCTGGTATTTCTCATTCAGATTAGACAAGCATCTAAGTTTATGTACAATAAGAGCTGACAGCATAGATCCTGCTATGCTTGCCAAAGGCCTGGTTGCAGACACTCCACTATGTCAAAGAATGTCAACCCCCCACAGACCTTACCTTTCAGAATTCCTTGTAATTTTTAATTGACATTTACATCTGACATTTTCAATGTATTTCTTAGTGTTGAGTCTTTATCTACCTAGTAATAGTTAAAACCAAACCAAAGCAAAAAGAATCCCTTCCCATAAACTATGATATCATATATTTTTTATTTAACAAGGTCAAGTTGCTGGGCTGAAACTTAAGAATGACCCACTCCTCCTTCCTTCATGTAATTCTATATTTGCTAGTCTAATCCATTTCAAGTGACAATTGAGGATGGTAGTAGGATTATAAAGTGAAATTTAACTCTTAGTACTAATAAACAAAGCTTAAGTGTATTATTATTACTCTGCATCATGCACAGAAAGGATACAGAGATTCTGAGGAATTTTTAAGAATACTAATAGAGATTTTCCTTTGAGTCAGGTACTTGAATATTGAAAGTGGTACCTTCATGCCTATATTCATGCAACATATACATGTAGAAAGCATAATATTGCAAATGAAGTGAAGCTGGCAAGTATGTAATTTACCTGTGTGTTGCACTGTGTCATGCTTCCTTGCTTTCAGAAATCTCAAGTTTTCATTTGGTTTAAAATACTAATAGCCTAATAAATTAGTATGAGCATAATTATCCATCTATTAGAAGTTAGAATGAGGGGCTACAGTTGATCATAAATGTCACAAAGCAAAGAAGTAGAAGAAGCATTTTGTCACAAATAATGCTGCTTTTCTTCTAATTAGTTAATTTACATTTTACAAATTAAGGGCAAAATTCAGACAGAAGATAATCTAGTAGCATATCATAGCTCTACTGACCTGTATTTGTATATGCCAAATTTAAGTTAATTAGAAATGTAGATGCTGTTTGTTTTATCTGTCAAAAGGCTCATCTTAAAAAAAAAATCTAGACACACTTTTCCCCCCAACATTTATCATCTAAATAATAGTCTTGCCAAGATGGCAGCCTCATAATAAACTCTTTTCAGTGGAGTGATGGGTAATGAAGCTTGCTTGTGAAGGCAGCGAAAAATGTTGTCTAGCCAAATGTGTGAATATGATGGCTAGAGAATCAGTGGACTTTCTCAGTCATCAATCTTTTTAGTAGCCTCTTATACATCTGAATATTTTGATAGATGATCTAATAATTGAGTTATCTATCTTTCTAACTATCAGAGTTGCATAAAAATTATTCTCACATGCTATTGAATAGTATATATATTGGGCATCCAGTAAATTTTTCAAAAAGGTCCGAGAGGTGGAGGAATTTAGTTGTGTCTTAAGCAGCCTTTAGTATATTAAATGATAAACTGTTATATACAGAATATAAAACTATTTGTACTGATATAGGAAAAAAGTAAATAATGTCAATAGCTGATTACAGATAGGTCTGGCAGTAAATAAAGCATGTAAAAACATGAGACTGGTGAGGTTAGTGCACAATCTAAGAGAGATTTGAGGTATAAAATGAGTAGATTCAGTAGTCCCTGGCAGGTTAATGGACAGCAGTCACATTTACACAGTTGCACAAATTCCTTGTGTCTAGGAAATCTTTGCTTAGGCAAAAAGAGATGCAGTGTCACTGTGGAGTCCCAAGTTACTGCTCAGCCTCTGTGAGAGCAGTTTCTCTTGATTAAAGATGAGACTGGAAAGTGTATGTTGAAACTGCCCACGTTTTATTTATTCTGGGTGATTGTGCAATACAGATTTGTGTTCCGAAAGCACAAGAATCTGCTTACCTAGGGCACTAACCTTGCATTAAAAAGGAGGCACTCGAGGTATTTGGTTAAGTTGCATTAAACACATCATCAGATGTGTCTTACTAGGGCTTCTGAGCAGCAAAGAAAAATGATAGTTGGTGTATTTTTTTAAACACTGTGCTTCGAAAAGACATTATATAATTCTTGATTTTTCATGCATTTCTACTCAAAGGGTCAGGTCAAAATTATTGTAACAGTTATAAAAGTATTTTTGCATTAAGAACGTTTTTAATTCAAGTACATCTTTCCCTTCAGTGTCACCAGTTTATGCTCAATTACATACTTTTCTATCTCAATTACATACTTTTCTATATGTCATAAAATGTTTCTTCTTGTAAATTCCTGAAAACTGTGTGGGGGACTCTTTTTTTTTTGTTTGTTTGTTTTTTTGTTTTTTTTGTTTTTTTGATGTAGCAGTTATTCTGGATTACAGTATATTTTCATTTTCTAGTACTTTATTTGTAGATTTCATAACTACAGCAAGGTATAAACAGGTATGTTGTATGAATTGTTCTCCAGTTAGCAAAGTGACTTTTCTTTCTCTATCAGAACTAGTGACTAGGGTACTTTCTTGAGAATATCAAAAAGTTGCTCGCTCATTGCAGAATTTTAGTGGAAAAGGTATCAGAGGGATCTACTTTATAGTTACTACCTGCTTAAAGGTGAAAGAGAAAGATGGATTTCAAGGAGTTGGATGTTATCATTTGACAGGTACTTTATGAAAGTATCATTGGACCTTGCCACTGCAAACAGATCTACAAATTTAACAAAGTTTTGGCTGTCTCGCTGACAGCTGTTGTGACTCTTATGCTTAGTAAGCAAAATTCTTGACATTTAAGAGTTCTTGTTAAACATGAATAATTAGTTTGGTGTATTTTAGGTACACATAAAGCAAGACACTGAAATAAGATGATTTGACTATCGAAAATGTAAAAGCTTGCAGTGAAGATCTGGTTCTGAAGTCCCACACTTGTCTTGCAATATTGCATGCCCCATAAACAGTCTACATTCTTGTTTTCAGTAATGTTTACATTGATTTTAAATTATGTAAGTGTAATTTCACATAAGCATAACTTAAACCTAGAACTAAGACAGCAGGAAACAAATTACAAAAAAAAAGGTTAAATGATTCTCTCATTACTGGGAGAGTTTTAATATAAGAAGGCTAAAATTGATTCTGAATATATAAATTCATAAGCAATTAAGTGGAATTGATCAAAACTAATGTCTGATTTTCTTTACTATGTGTGGCTGCTTCTTACTTGAAGTAAATTGGCAGTTTTTCTAGTTAGTATTTGTAGCAGTCTGCTTATATACCAAGCTCCTATGCATACACAGTGTGTTATATAAACTTACGTACGTATTTGTGTATATAATTTTAGAATGTTTATATCTTAATTTAGGAAAGAGGTCTTCATTTCCCTCTCTTAATCAAAATAGCAAATATTTTTGTTCCTTCTGGTTTGTCATTTGATTAGCATGCTCTCATCCGTCACTAGTCTTTGAGATGAACATCAAGAAATCGTGTCCTTTTGTTTTAAATGATAAATATGCCTTTGTCGTGAATACTTACAGACATTCCAAGATTTAAATCTGAATTGTCAAAGTGTAACTGCACAGCTTCTATGATGTGTGACATGATTAGTAAAATAAATAACTTTTTAGTTTTTCATGCATAGGCCTTAAATATTGACAGTACAAGGCTTGTTTAGCTGTGATGCTGAAAAAATTTGTCCTTCATCCAGTGTTTTTCTAAGATGTGTTTTTTATCAACAAGAGACAGTAAACTGCACAAGAGTCTCTGTGGACATTCCTATTTACATGGTCCAAACCTGTCTCTTCAGGTTTCATTATTTAGGTCTGATGTCTAGTTAGCTTGTATCAAAACTAATACCATCTGAAGTACCAGGCTTCCGGTGGTCACACAACCAACATGAAAATTTCTTCTATCTGATTAATATTATTAAAGACAGTATCTCTTTAAACTTGCGCTTTGTTTCGGTGTCTAGAGCAATTACATCTTGTAAATGCATTTCCATGAATGTTTCACTGCTTGTTTCAATAGATTAAATACTTCTCAACTAAATTATATGCTGCACATTTTTAAATTAAAAAAATAGCGAAAATGCAGGTGTTCAGACTAAAGCTTTACTGCCGTTCTTATTATGTCTTGATGCTGCTAAGACAGACAGAACTACTGATTTACTGGGTTCTCATTGTTGGAATAATACAGTAAGTTAAAATAGGTGTCTGTCTTCAAAAACATTCTATCAGGTATTTGTAGCAAAAATCAAGTGTGTCATGCAAATATGTAATTTAATTTTAGTTCCTACAGAAAATGTGTTCCTTGAAATCTTTGGGTTTGCTTATGCATGATATTTCTTTTCTGCTGTTGCGTTTATTGTATTCTGAGTTTATAATGTTAAATTCATTTTGTGTCCTAAGTTCAGTAATGCTGAAATTGAATCTTTGAAATTCACAATTTCACAACCCTGCAATTTATAATTTTGAAATTTACAAAATATTTCAGAGAAGAATTTAGTGGGGGATCCCACAGAATGATTTAAGGGCTCGTGATCAGCTTATATATATAATACACTGCAATATTTAGGGCTTTTTGCAACTTTTTATTCTTCTTTACCTCCCAGGCTTTGACCACAAGATTTTTTCAGTAATTGTGTTGATTTGATCCCAAGCTTGTTTAAATTACAAATTCATGTAAAATTGATCTCATTATTTATATCTCTTTATTTGGAATGTACTATTTTATTGATTAAAAAAAAATTAAAAGTATACATATTTCAGGCCCGCTGTAGAACAGTAATTTTGAAAGTATATTCTCGTTTATTTGTTTCAAAAGGAGAAATATCTTTGGTCCTTTGCAACACAGCTCAATAAATTGAGATTTTCTGGCATATGAAGGATGTGTGTGAGTTTTTGAGACGCTGAAGCTGTAACCCAACTTGAAGAAGACAATGATGGCAGTGAGCTTCTGTCCAGAGTTAATCAGCTGCAGAATTTGTAAACTGCGTATGTGTCAAAGTTGAAAATGTTAGCACTCTGATAGAAGCTTGAAAAGGTTAGACCTGATAAAAGCCATCAGCAGTTAAAGAAAGTGATTTATGGGAATGTAATGACACAAAATGCCTCATTTATCACTCATATATAGATAGGTTAAGGTTTCTGTGTCATACTTTAAAAACTTGACCACTTAGAATTGTCAAAATAGGTGCTTAATTGCCCATCATACATTTCAGCTCAAATTTCCTTTGCTTGAATTTTGGTGATTTTACTGGTTTGCTTCTCATATGGTTCTTTTTAAAGTCATTTATATTTGATATTTACTTCATATTTGTTTCAAATGGTATGCTCAGTGCTCTGTTAGATCTTTTATTAGGTAAAGCTGTTGATTTGAGTGCCATCCAAACCTTTTGTTGATTTACAATTTCATTCAGCCTAACTGTAAAGAAAGCAAGTGAAGGTTTCATTTTCTTTTGTTTTATACCACTAATTCTCATCAAGAGTTTACAGCTTTCTAATTCAACCCTTACATTTCCTCTCGAAACTGAAATATGAGACTTAAAAGTGAGATCCATCAATTGGTTTCCAGTTCCAGTCACTTAAGTTACTGTTTATCTTCATACAAATTAAATTTAATCCAAAACTACCAGTACGGTTAAATGATCCTAAAACAAAATAAAAATGTTAGAAAAAAGGCAATAGTAGTATGTTATCCTTCTGCTGGTTTGATTTGAGGATAACAGCAAGCAAATCCCATAGATTTGAGACTGACCTTTTTTTTTTTTTTTTTTTTTTAACTGTCCACAGTTTCATCGTAATTCTGAAAAAAAAGTAAATGCATACATGGGTAAATCCTCGTTAGGGAATTATCTTTAAGAACATATTTGTAAAATAAAGCAGGTACTCTAAAGACATTGCATAAATACTAAAATACAGGTTCAGCTACCGAAAGAAAAAGTGTGATAATGAAGTTTGTAAGGATTCCTTTTTCTTTTAGCTGCTTACCTTTTTAAAACTATTTCATCCTCTTATTTCTTGATTTAATACAGGAAAAACTGAATAGAATAATTTTAATTCTTAATATCAAAGAAACTTACCTTTTGTTAGCTTTCACAATTTATGGCCCCAGTTGTATAGCATTCTGTTTGTTCAGCGATGACCTTCCAGGTTCGATTTAAAAAGAAGTCAGAAGCATTTGTCATGTCTGCTCAATCTTGTCCAGAGGTACCTATTGTAATTATAAAGGACTAATAAGGTTGTTTATAATATAACAGTGTGACAACCCTAAAAAATATTCTGGAGAGCAACTTCTTTCTTTGTGTGTTTGTCTATCGTAAGGTAAGAAAAAATACCTGTAATCTTCTTGCTTTATGTTGCACTGTCTTTTCAACATTTAGTTGAGAGAGCATAAAGAACTTATACCTTGAAAAACTTCTCTTAGTTTTAAAAGACAAGCTGTAAAATTTGGTCATTAGTAATACCTTGTGGAAATACTCAGTAATAAATATAGGGTGCAACTGTGCTATAGCCACATTAACTGTTATATATAGAAGTCATGATGATGTACTTAGAAACATTGAATTCTTTTCATAGTGTAAAAAACCCCAACGTTTATTAACATGTCTGTTGCAAAAATGTTTAATACATTAATATAGTGAGCTCTGCTTCTCAGAAAAAAATCCAAATTGAGACAGTCTTGCTTACTGCATTTTAAGTATTACTATAGTACTGTTGTAAGTAGGTGTTATAATAGTGGTGTTTTACGTTATATGTCAGGTTTTTTACAGCTGACTTAGGATTTTTCTCTTCTTATGTCTTTGTCTTGCTTCCTTTCTTCTCTTTCCTCCCCCATTTCAGCATCATCCAGCAATACCACTTTTTTATAGGCATGTATATAAGGTAAAAAAAACCATACTAAAACCAATGGAATTTGAATGTTTGAGAGAAATGTTTACCTCTCTTATAGGGTGTGTAACAACACTGTAGTATTGTCAGGCTACCATACATCATTTAAATACCCTGAGACAGCAAAAGCAAAATCTTGACAATTCAGTAATCTCATCATGTGATTTCAAGAAAGCTTTTTTTCGTTTGTACAATTGAGACAAATCTATGTTGTGTGTATTTATGGTTGTTAAACTCAAAATTGTCTCATTTCATTAATTTTTAACATTGTGCTCTCTTAATGACTATGAAGAAATGTATTAAAATGCCTTAATTACAGGGCTAGAAGAAGAGAAAGCACAAGTCTTTTTAGCATATGATCTTTCAATTGTTCACTAAAGGATAAAGAGGGCATTCAAGCGTGGTTTAGATAACTGTCAGCAATAATAAAATGCAAGGTAGTTTGTAGAGCCTTTAGAGACCTTTTGGGGAAACAGATTTAATGAAAAAAAATAAAATGGACTTTTCAAAGAAATCCAGAATGTTATAAAATTTCAGGATGTCACTGTATTGAGAGTAATGTATGTTTGCAAGGATGAGGAAAAATAGCTGTGAAAATATTCAGCAGTGAAAGCTTTGTTTTGTGTGCATAGATGTATGTCCTTTAGCTTTTAATGTGCAGACTATGGAGAGCGTATTAAAGCATATTTCAGGTTTTCTTAGCTGAAAGATTTTACCTGTTTGGGGTTTTTTAGCTTGTTATGCTTTTAACAAGGTTTGGTTATCGTTTTGTTTGTGGTTTGGGGTTTTTTTTAAAAATAAGTTGGACATTTGGCTTCTTGATGTAAAACTACATTATCACTATTACCGACAGAACAATATAACTGACGTACTGGCAGAAATTAATTCGCCTCTTTGGTAGAATCAGTAGACTCCTATTCATCATAGGTGTCCATGTTACATACTGTGAACATACATTTCAAAGCATATTTCCAATTTCTGCTTTTTTCTTGTCATGTAATCAAAAATTGCATTTGCTAGTAATGTTTTTGGTTGTGTGGCGTGCTGAAAAGTTTAGTTAAGCATTTTTTCTGCACTATTGAGTTATACCACTTCTGGCAAACTAGGAGCAACTTAACTTGCATGTGATAAGCAGTGGTTTATAGACAGCATTGACTGCTGTCTTTTTAGAGTAGTTTTGTTCCCTTGCTTAGCTTCATGCTTTCCTGAGGAAGTTATGGAAGATTTCTCCAGCCCTGGTGCACACACATCAATCGCATTAACCAGTTGGTTTGTTGTAGCTGAGTACCAAATGAATCTGCATGCAAGTTGTCTTTGTGTAGCAAGTTTTTTTTACAGACAAATCAATTTCACCAAAGTACATTTTCAGCAAATGCTAAAACTCTTTTTCGGTTTTGTAGTTGTAATTGCTGGCCCAGGTACCTTATAAAACATGTTCATAATGAAAATATGACTTCAATATTTAGGGTCTTGCTATATCCTCTAATAAATTAAGTCCAGATTGTTAATTCATATCAGTGTTCACTCTGTCATTGACCAATCATAGAAATTAAAAATCATCCCTGTTCTTGGAGTTGGTAACTTTTCTTTTTAAGAAAAATAAAGGTTTGTTTTCTGCTCACATGCATACCTTGACCTGGAGAACAAACAAATAGCACAGTCTCTATATACTACGCTGGGCAATGACCATTTGAGAAGGATAGCTAAGATACTGCTGAAAATGTACAAATGTGTGGCACTGTTCTGCATAAAAATGCCTCACTATTTTCTTCATTGCTGGGCTTCCTGAGGCTGGAGGACTCATAACTACCTAAACAAAACCAGACACATGCACGCTTAGCTTTGGCAACCTTTCCGTATATGGTGTGCATGTTTTTGAGAAAGGAGTGCCTCACGTCATGCTGTCATCACACTCTTTTCTGGTTTCAACGGGTTGTGTCCCATTCTTCCCACGCACCCCTCCTGGTGTGGTAGTGCTGTTAGGTGTTATAATGTTTCTGCAGGTTATATTCTGCAATCTGATATTCTCCAATCTGCAGCTGATGGGCTCCTGCAGAACTGTTCGTTTCAACCACTTCTGTTGGGCTTGTAAGTTCAGTAGAAGCTCAGGTCAAATGTTGAGTCTACTTGCTTTCCCTTTCCACTAGTGATTTGTTTTCTGCTCACTAAAGTTTTGTGTAGTTGGGTTTTTATGACTTTGTTGCCATGTGTCATACCAGAGATGACTGATTTTCAGTAGTGACTTCTGTAAAATCTGGTGAGCACACTAAGCTCTCACTGAGTAAAAATGACTACTGTACATACAGTATGTTAATTTTGGCACAGTAATTATTACTTTTTCATGTGTAATGAAGTTATTTTTAAAACGTTTTTTCTTTAAAAATCACATTTCCTACATCGAAAGACCTCTTCTTACTGATGGTAATTCTTTTATTAAAAACAACAGCTATTTTGTGTCACTGCTTCAAAATACGACATTCAGAAGAGACATGCATTATCAGAGGGCTGAAAACTTAATCTTCTTGTAGGGCAGACTAGCTCCTAACATGCTTGCTCATCAGTTAGCACATCTAGCCTCAATACAAGCTGAGGTTTTCATGATGCAAATAATAAGATGACCAAGATAAAAGAATGGTCTTCATTTACACGGTTATGCATTACAGGTCTTAGCAGCAACTGATTCTTTTAATTTACCTGTGGAAAATGGACAGGGTAAACTGTAATGGCTATAAATTCAGCCTTGAATCTCTGTTCCATCATTGGTATCTTTTGTACTCCCAAGCAAATTACTTGTTGCCTCTGTATTTAAAATTCACTACCTGTAAAAGCCTGATATTGCAAAGTCAAACTTAAAATCAATAAGGTGCTTTCTTAAAACTCAGGGTTAAAAGTCACTACAGATACATCTGTATGAATATGCTCTGTTATGACAAATCTCTATTCTTGTAGCAAAAGTGTAAAACTAAGCACATATCTTCTCATAACTTTCATTTTCTTATCACCATTTATAGTATGTCAAGGAAGTGAAAAAGGATCCAGGAGTACTGTCTGTGCTTTGACATAAAACGTTATGAAAACAACATAAAGTTCCAGATGTTTTTTTGGCTTGTGTTAAGGAGATAAAGGCTAGGACTGTAGGAAAATTACAAATCATGTCAAACTACCACTCAGATCGTGCTTCTCTGCAAAATGTCTAGGGGAACAAGTTCAGAGAGAACAGTCTGTGTTATCACTGTTATGGAAAAGACTTTCCCAGTTGTAAAAGCACACCATACTAACTTTTATGGCTTATGCTTTTCTGGCCCTTCTCTGTAAAATCATGTGGACCTTTGAAAATTTCTTGCTTGTAGATTATTTTTTTTATTTAATTGCCACAAGAGCAATAGAATCTAATAGCACTAAGACCCTTAACTTGCTCAGCCTCTGCCCTCTCCCTGGCTTGAACAGACCAGAAAATTAGACTGGGTCTGTGGAATTGGCATGGTGGGATAATCTCCTTCATGTGCAAATCTCAGGGAAACATCTGCATCATAATGTAGATCTTATCTCAGAATATATATAATGTATATTTGAGTGTACATATGTATGTCTGAATTACATAAATGTAACTAAAATATGAAATGTAAACATAATACTGTAATGTTACCATAGTCCTTGCATTGCATATCAGTAAGATAATAGTTTAAAATTGTGCCTTACTGTTGACATAAGTACTTCTTATATCTACTATAATACTCTTTCCCTGGTTTTGCTATGATATGCATGAATGAATGTGTCTGAACTAAAACTAGTAGAAAAATTAACTTTTTAACAATAGAATATATTAAGATTTTTCAGTTAATTGCAGATAGGATGGAAAAAAAGCTTTTAACATCATGGGATATTGTTTTATCTGTGGAGAAATACACTGTGCTGCATGAGTCTTTTCTATGACATGAGGGAATTTGTGTAGAACATTCCTTTCAGAAGCTCACACTGTATGTTTTAGAGTATTAATTACCTAGTCAGATTTTATTAGAGCCCATTGAGTTTTGCATAATTAAAATTGTAGCAACAGCTAAATGGTATGAAATGCGGAATGCGGAATCTGCTTTGCCAAATGTTCTTCTCTAGGGTTTCAAATGAGGAGCAGAAAAGTGGGAGAAACTTAAAAGTCAAGTCTGACACTTTAAAAAATTAAATTTTACGTAGCTGTGTATTTGCCTTTGTATAAAATATAAAAGTTAAGCCTAATAATTTTTCTCCTATGTTGTTCTTGTGCAGCAGCAATAATGTGATGTGTAGAGTTTCTGAAGTAGTTGCTCATTGTAAAACACAAAGCTGTAGAATTGCAGTAAGGGATAACTGTAGACTGGTTTCTGTACACCTGCAAGTTAAATGTTTCACATACAGTTAAGAAAAGCTGGTTTTTGTCTTAAGTGCTATCACATGCATATAACTGAAAAATATCACTGCATTTTGTATTGTGGTGCCATCATGGGCGTATACAGTGAATATACATTATCATCATTTACATAGTCTTTTTAGTCTTTTACATCAGTCTATGTAGCAAAGGTCTTGTTCTGTTTGAAGTCAGTGAAAAGTCTTGTGCTGTCCTCAGTGCAAGCAAGAATAAAGCAGCCACCAGTACTGGTGTTGACCTGTGTAATGATTTGGTCCTTTAGGTTAAGTGTTTAAATAGAGCATAAGATCCCTGATTGTACTGAAAGAGACAGTATCTTGCAGCAAACCTGATGAAGGAATCAGAGTATCTCTTATATGAGGAGATGCTGAGGGAGCTCCAGCTGTTTAGCCTGGGGAGGAGCAGGATCAGGGGGGATCTTACAAATGTACATAAGTCCTGATGGGAGGGAGTGAAAAATATAAAGCCAGGCTCTTCTCAGTGGTGCCCAGTGAGGGGACAAGAGGCAATGGACACAAATTGAAATACAGGAAAAGTTACTGAAATGTAAGAAAAAATTTATTGTGAGAGCCATCAAACCCAGGAGCAGGCTGTCCAGAGAGGTTGTGAAGTCTCCATCCTTGGAGATAGTTAAAACCCAAGTGGACAAAGCCCTGAATGATTGTCTCTGTTTCAGCCTGCTTTGAGCAGGACTGGACAATCTCTAGAGGACCCTTTTTACCTCAGTGTTTCTGTGTGATTTTATCACTATTTTTATTTCTATTACATTATTTAAAAAAAGGCACAGAGGAAGCTATGTCGAAATATGTGGAAGAAAGGGAAATCTGAAGAGCTTTAGTCCAGTAGACTGTGCTGCTATTACATTTAATTTCAGATTTTCTAGATTAAGAAATCCTTTTTTAAATTTTCAGAGAGAGAAAATTAGGCTGAAGAAAACAAGGGAAAATAATTATCTGTTAACGTTCTTCTGAAAACTAATGATAAGTGCTAAGCATCAATATTATATCAAAAAATAAATTAAAACTTAAACAGTAAGAAAATTATGAAGGAATAGTGGAAGGAAGGTAGCAAGAGGAAAGTTTTATAAATCCCGTTGGTTTGAAGTTTGGGGATCAGTTCACAGAAGAGTACACAAATGCAGACTTACAAAGTTAGCAGTAACTGCCGACAGATCCTAATATGTTAAAGGTTGTAATCTTTTGAAAGAAGTTGGTTGGCTTTCCTGTTGGCCCTCCTATCAACTTTAACCTCCAACCTCCTCCGGCATGTATCACTACAAATAAAACTGCTGAGGTTTGACAAGAGGATATAAAGTCACTAGGCCATCGCACAGAGATCTCTACATGATTTTCTTTAACCTTAAGCTTAAATGAACACTGCTTTAAGTCAGGGTTTTTAATAAGAAGTCATAAACACTCACTCATATCGCTTTAGTTTTAATAATTACTGTTTTAACGGAGAAGAGAAGAAATATACATAGTAAATTATGTTTGACAACTGGAATTTGGTGGTTTTGTTATTGGTTGTCTTTGACCATTACATGAGTTGCTGTTCTTCATTTTAATGTATACTTTTTCATGCAAGCTGCATATGATATTGATATAAACATGGCATTTGTGTATAGTGTTATAAATGAATTTTTAGCTCTTGATTAAGGCAAACCAGATGACAAAAATAACTTATGTGTTTGTATTTACCAGTGTTGGAATAATAATCTTTAAATCTGTAGTCACCTGTGATGATTCTGGCTTTTCTGTCTCTATAATTTTTAATGTGACTTTACACAATACCTTTTAACAATCTAGGAACTATGCAGGCCATACTAAAGTTTTTCTTTGTTATTCCACTCCTGAAAGCTGCCTGTATAGTTTGCCAGGGAGTGGCCTTCCATGGTGTTAACTCTTGCAGAGTCCCTCTTCTTACGAGCAACTGATCTCTGAACACAGGCTGTACTTTACTGCGACTGTATTACAATGCTAAAATTTCATTTCTTTCCAGTTCAAATGCGTACCAATTTAAAATTAGTTTTCTGTTTTGCAGCCCATTATTTCCATGACAGATTTTGTGGTGATATATAATAATTCTCTTTGTGTTTTCTGTTGTTCTTAAATTGGCATCTTTTACACTTACCTGTATGTTTTTCAGAGTGATTACTTTAGGGGCTGTATGAGCAATCTCTTTTTTCCTGAAGTCCTTCCTTTCTGTGCCCAACTTCCATTCCTTGTGTGAGCCATTCGTATGTTCCTTTCCTGACAGACTGTACTTTTTGTCAAAGTACATTCTCAATAATTAGAAAAGTACCACTCTTTATTTGATGACATACATGGATCTTCCATTCTTAGTTATGCTTTCTATGGCTTTTTAGGCTTTCTTCACAAATGTAACTACCATGGGGAGCATCTTTGGTTTTTTCTTTTCCTAAATAGTTTGCAGCACACTACTCAGGTCTCAATAGGCCATGCGTCTTGCCTTTCTGCTGATTCCACTTCACTAAAACATTTGAATTGGTTTTCACTTATCTTTAGTGTATTAAATATAAGCTTATTACATAAATGCTTTACTGTTGTAGGTGCAGTATGCTATTGTCTGTAATCTGGGCCTGTGTTTTTCACCTGTGCTTAGACTGTATCTAAGTGGTCCACAGAAAGTAGTTAAGGAGAACAAGCCTTTTGTATGTCAGTTTATATTATTTATTCTAGAAAACTGCTAGGCGTTTACAAGCTCTAAGAGACAGATACGGATCTACCCACTGACCCTGGTGGAATGCGTAGCAAGCTTCACTTGGATTTCTGGTGCTACCTGTGTTCTGGGAAACAGTGGATGTTGCTGTTTGTCAACCATACAGCATATAAATTTTGGAAGTTGCGTATTTTGGAAGAGAATTTATATATCTTATATATTTATAATTGTATAATTTAGCTGAAAATGTGTTGTGAGAGAGTTTGGTCACACCATGCCTTTCATCCTGTGAGAATCTGTACATCCCTAATTTTGGGTATAAAGAGAGTACTAATCTTCAAGTGATACTACCTCTGTTTTCCTCTGCAAGTGAGAACATCCAGCATGATGTCAGTCTGTGTTCCTTTACCACACTCCCCTTTGCTTAAATACCATCTTCAAAAAGTGAGCAGGAGGCTAACTAGACAGGTACAGGTAGCGTCTACCTGAGGAGACAGGTAAGACAAGTTAGCAAATGAGTTAAGATATTAAGGCAAAAAGTTTTGACTTCTAAGTTTCTTTCCTTTTTGAGTCCACCTCTGTTATGTTCAGAAGACTTAACACAGTGCACCAGCAAACCCAGAGTAATAAAAAAACAGCTTTGAGGTATTAAGGTTTAGCTGGTGCTAGCAGAGTTTTCTGATACTTTTTATGTAAACAGTTACCAGCTACCATGTTGCTTACCCCAAAGCACATAGGAAAATGGTTTCTGCCTCTAGAAGTTACAGGATGGTCACAAAATACAGGGGCACCAGCATCTGTCATGGCACTAAGAGAGGATTACCCGCTGTATTAAGCTGTTAGACTACTGGAAATTGCTGTCTGGACATTTTCAGTGTAAGAATGTATTTGTGGTGGAAAAATCACTGTATCTCAACATACTCAGTTAAGGCTTCGGTATCATCCTCAAATAACAATGTATATAGAAGTGGCAGAACTGAAATCTGAGTATAAAGTTATTAATTGAGGGGTGATTAAGATAGCATGTGATATCCATAGGAGATGTTCAGAGAGCTTTGTAATGGGTACAATAGCAATGATTAGAAGAAGGAATGCTGATCCCTTCATGCATGAAATAGTTTATCCCACTATGGAGCCCAGGAAACTAATAAAGCTTCTGTGGACCAAAGCCATAGAGGCTTATTTTGACCAGATTAAGACATTTTCTAGAAATGCTTCCTTTTTTTTTTTTTTCTTTCTGTTTTGCATGACTTAGGGAATGGCAAAATGAGCAGTTACATCAGAAAAGGCAAATGGTAAAAAGAATTATTTTAGAGTTACTCTTATCACAGTAGATCAGTGATTATCCTTGCCTTTTACAAAATACAAATTTTAACCATGTTTAAAAATAGGAAATTAGCTAAATTGACTTTTTTCATTTTTTACAATGAATTGTAGTGACTCGAAAGTGCCTGTGATTCAGGAAATGTGAGCATAAATTAAGCTGATACTGATTAGGAACCTGGAAATAGATCAGCAGAACGTAAAGCAGCTATTGCACAGATGTCTTGATAACGTCCGTAAATGTTTCTACATGAAACATAAGAATTATGAAGATTCTTATTTTTCAAAATGTTTATACCATTTCAATCTGCTCTTTTCTAGAAACGCTGTTCTGTATTTCTCTATCAAAAGAGCTTTTAAGAAAAGTAAATGCCATAAATATAGCTTGGGATAGTAGACAATATATAAACACTTCTCACATTTCTAGTATGTACACCCTGTGTGGGTTTTTTTCAAACCATAGTTACCAAAAATTCACTGTGTAAATCTCATTATATGTTGTTTGTGTCAGAATGAAAAAAATGTAATACTCTATATAATTTAAAACATTAACATTGAGCTGCTGGTATTTGCATTGAATGTGAATACCAAGTTGAATGTTCAAACAGTTTTTAATGGGATAGCATTTGATTTAACCTATCAAATTCCTGAATATTAGTGCCACATAATTGCTTTATCCTAGAAGAATGTGAAGTCTGCTGACAAACTGAAAACCTGAAAGAAAACTTTAGTGGAAGCTAAAGGTCCCAATTTATGTTCCATGTCCTAAAATTAGTAAAGAAAAGGAACTCTTAATTGTGAATAAGGAAGTTTGAGAAGAAACTGGAATAGGAATCAACTTTACTGCTTTCCCTCTATTACAGTTCTAAGGAAAACTCTCATCTGCTGAAATTTCATATGGTCCAGTATTCGTTTTCCAGGTTTTCTTAGGGTTATAACTGAACTTCATCCCAAGTAATGAGTCATTTTGTGAGGTAAGTTGATATCATATCTGCCATTTTCATGGAAAACAATGTAAGCAACAGTCCTGCTACCTTTTTCAGGTCTACCCATGTTTTTAGCTAGGACAAACTTGCACCATATAAATACTAAATTTCAGGCTTTCAACATAAATGTTGCCAAGTATCTTTAACAAGTAGTATTAAATAGAGGTACAAACGCATTATCTATGTTAAGAACATACAAGCATTGTTGTGGCTTAAATTCTTTTATGCAAATAATTATTACAAGTTAGCATTTATTTACCAATAAATATTTAAATTTTCATTGTCTCCTTAATTCAAAAGTATAAAGCCTCTTGCATCTGTGGGCCAAGGGATAAAAGTACAGAAATAGGGAAAAAAAAATTTCCTCTAACATTCATAGTTTTCACATCTCACCCCTTTTTTTTTTTCCTGTGGTTAATGGCAAAAGGAGTAATTTTAACTTGAGTTTTTAATGCTTTGTTTTGAGATAAAGAAACTCCACCTTCAAATATTATCCTTAGTCCTAGGTAATCCAGTTTCTTAAAGAGACAGTCTGCAGAGGAAGATATAGAAATAATTATAAAGAGATGAAAACCTTTCTAACAAAAATCTTTTTCCTGCAGATGTTTAACAATGACTTTTGAAATAGAGCATTTCTAATTTGGTTTTACATGATAGATAATTAAACTGCAGAACTCACTGTGATTGTGTTATTTGCTCTCGAAGGTTATGAAAAATGAAAGTATTTAAACACAATTTTATACCTATTTATGATAACAAAAATTATTTCTCTTACACCAAATGAGATGTAAACACTTCTAAAAGACTTGTCAAGGAAATCTCTAATTGTCTTGAATTAAAAAGATATTGAAAAGCTATCTGGGAGATTGTATTTTGGGATTTTTGTTTTGTTATGTTTTTGTTGTTTTTGAAGAAGAATAGTTACTATCCAGAATGAAAAATAAAATTTGGAACAGTTAATCTGGTATTTTATATCATTGTTCTTCTTCAAGTTGATGATATAGTCATTTTTATTACGTGAATATGCTTTTTAAAAATATATTACATCTTTCCTCTAAGCAATATGAATTAGGAGTAGAATCTCAACCTTGTTTTTATATTTCATGTTTGGAGATGTTCTGTTGTATGAAGTGGCTTTCGAATGAACTCTTCCCCTGTTCTATTACACATCCTCTTAGTTAGCATTTACTACATGTATTGCAACTGCACCCAGAAATCCTAGTAAAATGTGCTAGAAATTGCTGTAGAACAGAACAAGAGATATTTTATCCTACAGAGTTTAATGTTCAAGTGTAATACAAGAGTCAACAAATGTTTACAGTGCAGTGCAAAGAGGCAATAAGGTAATATTGGTCAGCATAGTATTCACTGATCTGAGTACATCAGCAGCCTGCTAAATTTTTCATGTGTTTTGACAGATGAGAGATTTAGAGGAAAATAACAGATTGCTTCTGTTAATGCTTTTTGAGAATTATTTCTAACCTTGAGAGGCAATTTGGGGTAAAGGATAAAGGTGGTTTGCCAATTTAGTGTGGGATTTGACAGTTTGCTAGAGAACAGAGAGAGCTGATAGAACCTTGAAAGGCATATAGGTCTTCCACTTCCCAGGCACAAAGAAAGAAATTACATACTTAAATAGTCACATACTTTTTTTCCAAAATAGTTTTGGATGGAGATGTGCAGAGCAGACTGCACTTACCAAGTTCACAGAAAGGTATTTTGCTGCACTACTGAGAAGAAATGAGCACTTTTAAGGGAATCTCCTCTGTGCAGATGAAATGAGAAAGTAGGAAATAAAGATACCATGAAGAAAAAATTAGCCAGATTTGAACGTGCCAGATATGAGGCGCTCCAGAGGGAACTTCAAATGGAGACTGATGTGGGAGCTATAGGTGTCTTTAATAGATGAGATGATCATGTGATTAAGGAGGGAAGTATGGAGAATAAAGAGTGAAAAGCTCCATTTAGCTATGTTGGAAAATACCTGTTTATGAAATACATAGAAGAAGTTGTGAGGGTACAGGCATTGTCATTAGTTTGTGATATACCTGAGGGAAAATGGATCTCATCTGTCATCCCGTATGTTGTTGACTTGTGCACCATGAAAAGGGAAGTACCCAAGTGTGACTGTGAAATATCCATTATGATTCTAAGTCCATATGTCCTTGCTGTACCTTTATCAGCACTCAAGTTTCTGCCACTTTCACTTTCTGAATGCACACCACATGCTCATATTGAGTTAGCTCCTGGAACATCTGGGGCCAACATCCCAAATGGGGTGCTTCAGCAGAGACACCTCTTCAAACACTCTTGTGATATTGTCAAGTTCATATGCAAGGTTCTATCCATAAATGCAAGGCAAATCTGCATTTAACAAGACCTGTTGCACTGCACCAGATCAGTAAGTATGTGTTCTCGCTGAGGTTGCTCTTAAATTAGAGTTTCTAAACAAGATTCTCCTGCATAAGATTTAGAGAGGCTAAGCTCAAAGCCCTGGGAACTCCCATGGAAAGCTGTAGAAGGGTTCTGGAAAATCCTCTGTAAGACATGCAAGTCTAAAACAAAACCCTCAGATCTCAAACAGCTAGCAGTGGGAAACCCACTGACTAAAGCCTTTCAGAAGCAGTGGATCCCCATTTGTGCCTGTGGAACCCAGACTAAAGCAGTGTGTCAAGTCCAGTAGAGGTCTACAGATGCTTCTGCTGCTTCCATTACAGTTTATACTGGCTTTTTTGATTGAAGTCATAGAAATTTGGTGGCTCAGTTGTGTGGAAGACCTAGTCAAGTAACAGTTGATAAAAATAATTGAACAGCATACCTTTGGTAATGAGATAGTTATATTTCTAGTTGTTCATTAATTTGAGGCAACTTTGCTATTCCATATCCAAACTACAACTGAGATACCATCCTGAACTGCAACCTGTTAAGTTAACATATCTATGAGCCTGAAGGTTATGCTGGTCATAGAAGATGCAAGAGTAGCAAGAGAAAAGTTCTACCAAAACCATACTGACCATAGCCAGAATTGGAAGGTAATCATCTTCTCCCTACGAGAGGTCTGGTCTGCAGGTAACAAGTCTTTGTGTTTACTGTCTACATTACAAGTGTTGATTTTGTTCTTTTCCCCATTCCCACAATGGTAGTATTAGAAGACCGTATTATTTACGTTGATAGGGAAGCGCTAATGCTGCCCTTTGCGAGGCTTCTAGGGACTTTGGTTTTATTCAAGCATTTTTGATATAAATCATGATACTGTTTTAACTCTTAGGCCTAAAGATAGACTCAGGCTCTTCAGTGTTTCAGAGAACAGCTAAGATGACAATCCTTTGAGTTTAAATGAGAGAAATCTGATTTCAGAAACTCATGGAACCTGGGGGGGGAGGGAGACAGTGAAGGCAGTACAACCAGCTTTATGTTACGTTACTGCTATTGCTCCTACCACTTGATCCCCTTGTTTTTCTGCATTCATAACAAAGACTGCCCAAAGCTTGGGACTCGTGGACTTCATGATTGTATATTTCTGCATATGGAAACAACTCTGGTACCACAGTGCACTCATCTGAGTCCTGATGCTTTACAGGTCAGTAATATAGGATGCTACAGGACCTCATCAAATTCTGTGTCAGAACATATCAGGCATAGTCTGGGGGAGAGTTAGTAATGGCTTTTCATTGTTGCCTCAGCAAAAGGTGCACAATGCCTTGGTTTGTCCTTACTAGTGCACTCGGGTTTCTGTGGTTTCTTGGTTATTTTGGGGCTTTGATAGATTTTTTTAGAATCATTGTGACACAAACATCTTGATATTATCAACTATATGGGTTTAATATTCTTACTTTTACCAAGAAGTTTTAATAACTTGCTTCTCGGGTCAAGAAGATACTATAAAAGTTTTTAAAAATTTAAAGTACATATTGGCTCTATCATGTAGACTGATCACTGTAATTTTTCTCCTGGAATTTTTAGAACTATTTGCAGGTTTAAATTTATCCTTAATGTACTTTAGAGCTTCAATTCTTAAATTTCTTTTTTAAATACATAAAATGGGGAAAAAATACTACTTTTTGAGAGGGGGAAAAAATGCATTCTGATTTTATGACAAGCTTCAGCTGGGCATGACTTATACTCAGGAAAGTTCATGCTGTTAATAAAATGAAAGAGCAAAATAACCTGCAGAAATGCTTACAGGTCAGCATTCTTAAATACAAACTTAGAACATATGAAATTGTACTGTGTAAGTAATGAAAATGAAGTAAGGACAAAATTGGGGAAAGAAGAGGAGAAGGAGGAGGAAAAGTATTGGGGTAGTGAATATATGCATTCCTGCTTCTGTTGTGGACGTGAATTTGAACCAATCCTATTAAAGAAAGGATGTGTTGTGAAAGCACAGTCAGTCTCTTTAAATTCAATGTAATTGACTCCTGTGATCAGTATATACTGCAGTCTGGCTATTTTATGTGTATTAATCTCTGCACAAGAGAAAAAACTAAGGTTTTCTTTGGCAGTTACTTCTCTCTTCATGCTTAGAGGTGATGCTTTCCAAAGTCCAAGTTTAAGACCTCTTTATTTAAAGTTTAAGAACAATACTACTGATAGCATTTTATTTGAATGTGGAAGGAACAAGAAACACAGTTTTCACATGAAAACCAAATACATTTTTTCTCCACTTTCAAAGTATTAAAACAGAAGAAAGACACACATAACTTTTACCTGCTCTGCAGCCTGTACAGGGTATCTGGGGTAGAACAATAAATAGTATGGAAATTGGCATTTTTTATATTGTTCTCCAGATGAAATCATTGCTTTGCCAGAGACAATGAATAGTTAGCCTCTAACTGCAGTGGGCTGCAATTTCACCTCCTCGTGTCAGTGGCTCCTAATGTAATCTTCCCTCCTTTGTGACAGCTTGTTCGCCACACTTGGCTTCAGAATTACATAATGTTGTTCTTCAGAGATGGCTGGAGTCTAGTAGTTGAAAAGTTCACAAGAAACCTTTTAACAAACAAATTCTAAAAGTACCATAGGTACTAATAACGTATCTGCAGACTTTAGGATTGGCTGTTACTCATAGTCAGAGCTTTACATTATAAATGGAATTCAACCTGATGATCTTACATTGCATAGGCAGATTCTAAACTTTGTTTTAAAAGTTTTCAAGGACCTGTTTCATTGGAGATACACCATCTTGTAAACCAGCTGACAAAATATCGTTTCATAAATCGAAATTTTGGTGATATTGAAACTGAAGGGATCATCAAAACCTGAAGGAAAGTTATTTCAATCACTTCTGCAAACTATGAACACTCAAACGTGAAGTGCCCATGCACTGTTTCATGTTCTTTTGTTTTTTTCTTTGCAAAAGACCAGATGTTTGATGCAAAAACTTGCATCATCAAATTTTAAATTTGATATATTATTAATTTCATGAGTTGTATGTGTAACATAGAAGTTACTATGGTAACATTTTTCAGATACTTTAAGTAATAGTTATGTAGTGAACGGACTCATCAAAGTACTGTATGCAAAGTAGGTAAATTAATGTTGTGACAATTTGTGGACTCAATTCAGCATGCAGTGATTGGTTTAAGTTCCTAACTGAAACTGTTTGCCCATGATTTTTGTACTTATGGCATTTATATACATACAGTAGAATTTCTGAATATAGCTATCAGAAGTGCTAAGACATGTATTATTAATTGCATTCTTGAAACCTGTTGATAGAAGATACAGTGTCCCCATTCTCATCTTTATTATATTGCCTAGTGGATGCAGTTCCTGGGCATGTGTTTTAATGCAGCTAGAGATTTTTAAAGTGTAGATGAGATGGATGTTTAATTACAAAGATGCAGAACGAACAAAATTGATTATAGAATAGGAAATTGTAAGAAGCGATGAGCTCCATTTTTATCTCTTCCAGGGTGCAACTGTTGCAGGTTTGGATGGGACTGGGGGTTTGCTTCTTAAGATATGAATACTCCAAATGCAATTTTTAACCTAAGAGGCTAAACTGATTTTATTTTTTTAAATCTGAAGTTACAGGAGATATAACTTCAAAGTGAATCAGAGCTATGTTTATCCCTCTTACATGTCAGAGTTTAAGTGCAATGTTTTATATATACAGTCATCATGACAGTTAAAAAGGCTATAAAGAAAAGCAATTATATAATTGCTTTAAAGAATTAAGTAGCACAGATAAAGGCTTTTAGAAACTACAGAGCAGTTTTAATAATTATATCACCTGAAGTCAAGCTGCAAAATTATGTCCTCATTATTTGCAATGAGTAATTATCTATAAAGTTATAAGCTTTGAAAGATTTTATGAGAGTGTGGGGGAATTCTTTGATATTTTTTTTCCCACACACTAAAACAACACCCCATCATTTTCTATTTTAGCAGTTTCCACAACTTAAACATTAAATTCTTATTGTTGCTTTCTGTTATATTAGTAGTGTGTGTTTTGCAATTCTAATCTTCACGTTTTTCTTTCTTTATCACCGAAGTAGGCCTTTTGAAGCCAGGGAATTTTTCATAGCAATATTGACAGTGTTCGCATTTGCATGATGACAGCCAAGGAATGGAGCAGTAATTTTTGAAATTGCAGAAGTATTTAGAACACTGATAAAAGCTGAAATATATTTTTGATGGATTGAAGTTAAGCATACATGATTTTTCCTGCTGTCAAAAGGCTCTGAATTTAGTGAATATTTGCCTGCTGTGAGAATGCAAGATTAACATCACAACCATCACCCGGGCACCCAAACCCTGCAATTTAATAGCTTTTTAGGTTCTTTCCTTTTTCTAAACAGCAATTAATCTCATTTTAGTACAATTTTCTCGTTTTTGAAGTCGCTCATTGAATCGCTGTTTTGTTCATATTTGGCTTCAGCTCCTCTGCATAGTCATTAAAGTCCCAATTAATGTCACCTTTAGCTGAAGAGTACTCATTTTTATTGAGAAAATGACAGTTGCTGCCATGAGTAGTGCAGTGTAATATACATTAATTGCCCTGTAACACTGGTAATTACGAGTTTTTCAAGCCTCTCAGTAAACTGTCATGCCTAGACAAGACTGTGCTAAAATAGATTACTCATTAGGGAGACCTGTCCTGTTTTCTGGTGGGTTCTAAGTGTTGGTTTAAAAAAAATCTTGAGTTTGAACAAATAGTTGCCAAAAGCAATTTCCTACAACAACATGTCTGTGTTCGGTTTTCCAGCCATCACTTAAGCCTGCGGTCAGCAAACAGACAGGGTGCTGTGGACTCTAGAGATGTCAAGATTTCAATGTTTATTTAGGTGGATCACAAGGATAAGTTTAGCCATTCGTACTTCAGTGCTTAAGATGGATGTTACTAAAGCTGCCTTTTTCACTGTTGCATTTATAACAGGTCTACCTGACATTTTAGAAGAGCAGTGAACATTATCAGTTTTTTATGCCCCAGAAGACTTTAACACAGTACTGCAGACTGTCCAGTGAGTTGGAATTACTAAATCTAGTCTCAGATTATTCTTATGTGGGAACAGCAGGGATTATGTTGTAGATTATGTGGAATAATTAGCGATCTTTCCAGAGCTGTATGGCATTCATTGCAAGCTGTATTTTTTTAAAAAATAGAAAAACTACGTGGAAAGAATTTGGTTAATGTTGTGACCCCCTCTGAAAATCAGGCTTAAATACGTTTATTTTTAGAAGACTCACCTCGTGATTGACTTGGGATATGGTGGGAAACAAGTTCTTAATTTCAGAAGGAATGTATTTCACTGCTTTCTCTTTCTGTCTCTGTCATGTTTTATGTTTGTTTTTAAGGACAAAATAGTCTCTTTTAAAGCTCATAACAGCGCTGAACTGACAAAAGAAAACCTTTGTTTTATCTTTGTTATAACACCTGCTTTAGGCAATCTGCTCTTTCGCGCTCTCTCTAAATGAATTTTGTCACAGCCTTTCATATTCTCTTGTGGTGATGAGCTAATGAAAGTAGATAGTACAATTTGTGCTGACCAGGTAGCAACTGCCAGCTTGCAGCTGAGGATAGTTTAAAGAAATAAATAAAATATAGTGTTATATCACTGATTTATCCATTACATGACATTAATAGTGAGAAACCTTGGCATGTTTATCTGTTTGTATTGGTGTGCATTTATCGAATTGTTTATGACAAGACTAATTGGGGTAATTGTAGACACTGAAATTACCTGTCAGCTATATGTAACCACACTCCCTTTCTTTCTGACAAATGATGACAACTGAGGGACCCCGTAGCATTACTCATGATGGCTTTTCGAGTGGTAATAAGGACAATAGGGGCCCTGGCTAATTTGACATGGACAGCCTTCACAACAAGAAGCCAGCTAAATGACTTGTCAGTAGGGGAAAGAAGTCAGAAAAGTAATGGAGTCCCCCATGGCGCTCTGACAGGGAGATGAGGCAATTTCAACCGAAAGTGAAAAGGCTTCAGTTTGTCAAGTATTTAGAACAATCAGAGAACAGCTAGAGGCTGGAACCTGACAATAAATTTGTGAACCATGGTAGCAGTTTCATATAGGTCAGTTATTTCATAATGGCTGTGAAGCTTTCAGAGGTTTCTGCTTTCGTAGCATACTTCACATCAGCCAACTGGTGCTTTGTCACCTTAAATTTGTGCTTCACTTTACACAGTAGGAATAATGGTTAAGGTTACAGAGGAATGGCAGTGTAAGACAGCATGATTTGCAGACACCAATCTGTTGAAAAATAAACAAAAATTTAGATAGTAATAGTGTGATTGCATCCATTACAAGCTAGTGGTGTTAACATGGTCTTTATGATTTTGGTCTGCACCCTTTTTATGGATTAAGTGACATTATTTCTCATGGACAAAACTGATAAAACATAAGCCCTCGTTCCTATCCTTTCACCTTACTGTATGTAGTTAAAATTTCTTAAGGTTCATTTCCTGCTGCTTGATCTTGAAATGTATTCCAGTTCTACAGTTCAGACATCTATTGAGACACTGTAACTGATGACACAAAAGGAGAATTTGTGATTTTTTTTTTGAGTGCTCAGCAGAAGATGATGTTCTTAAGGATTAAAAAAAAAATACCAACGAATTAAATACCAGTTCTGCATCCCACTGATAGTAGGTCTTTTTATCCATGGCTTCAGGTGTCTGTTAGGTTTGGGTTTGGTTTTTTTTATATATCAATGGTTCTTACCTATTTATTTGCATTGAGATAAAAAGTCGAAGTATGATTAAAGCATCACTTTAGTACCGCACTGTGCCTTCTGAATTCCTTAAAAGTGTTTATGGATTGAACGTAGATTTAGTGAGAAGTATCAACTTGTGCTATTTGGCAGTGATGGTTTTGTTAGAAAATAGGATTGAATATATTCATTTTAATGTTTTACTTCTGGTCTGTTTCCTTCATTTTAGCAAATGTCCTGTTTCTTGCAGATATTAAAGCTAGTGCAGCAACTGTTTGAGGGCTTTGTGGATTCTAGCTATTTTAGTAAGTGCTTCAAGATGTCTCACTGCATGACCAACACATTTCTTGACCTAGTCTTAGTAAATTTAGTTAGATAAACATTTCCCCCTCCTTCTCACTGATTTAAATGTATAGCATAGAGTTTTCTCTCTTGCTTAAAGATCTTACAATAGAAATTTCCTGTGCCATACTTAAAAAGTAAGACTGCTTTGTTGACATGAATCCCTGCTCCCCCACCCTCATCCATCACATTTTCTTCTTTTCTTTTCTTTTCTTTTTTTTTTTTTTTTACAGTTACGTTCTTACTTTTCAAATCTGAGTGATGAGATTCAAAGGAATCTTAATTCAGGCCAGCCAGGAACTTAGCCCTTGTTTCCCAGTACCTGAACATTTCAAAACTATGTTGGATTTCTTGTGTTGCAGTGAATTTGTGGAGGAAATACCTTGGTAAATTGAAGAGGCTTGTCATTCTGCAAGATGGACCATTGAGTCCAAGGTTATAAATGTAGTTTCCCTCTCCACAAAAAAACAAAAAAAAAAAAAAATGAAAAAAAACCCCAAACTATGAGGTGATCATTTAAACATGGTATGTCTGCACCTGAATCTCCTTTATTCTGGTTGCCTGTCCTGCACATGTTCATCTAAGTTTGCCAAATATTCTACCTAGTTATTTTTCTAAGATGTTTCTCCAGCAGAACTAAAGAAATTATCAACATATGCTAAAGTGTTCATTAATACGCAGCTTCGTGACTGGTGTCATGGCCACAATTTTGGGTTTTCCAATAATGGGATGGCCTACATAGCACCAGGCTTACTGGCATCAGATGGGATTCACCTTTCTGAAAAGAAGAAGAGGGTCTTTGCTCACAAGCAGAGCTCATTGACAGAGCTTTAAACCAGATTTGAAGAGGGAGGGGGATAATACCAGGCTTGCCTGTGACAAGCTGGGATGACACACCAAGATTAGAGGGACAGGGTGCTAGTGAGGGCTCTCAGCTGGAGATGTGTGGCTCTGAGATGTGCTGGCTACACTGCAGCACATTTGAAGTCTTTTGGAGATGAGCCATAGGTTCCTGAGGTAATAGGAGTCAACAGGGAAAACACCAGTGAAATACCTCAAGGGAGTTAAGGGACATTCCTCTAAGAAGATGACATGACCAACAGCCCAGCTGAAGTGCTTCTACACCAATGCACACAGCATGGGCAACAAACGGGAGGAGTTGGAAGCCACTGTGCTGCTAAAAAGCTATGACCTAATTGCCATTACTGAAACTTGGTTGGACAAATCCCATGACTGGAGTGCAGCTGTTGATGAGTTTAGAAGGAACAGATGAGGAAGGGGGGCAGAGGCATTGCCCTCTACATCAGGAAGTGGATAGAGTGTGAAGAGCTGTCTCTGAGGAATAGCCACAAGCAGGTTGAAAGTTTATGGCTAAGAACCAGAGACCAAGGCAACAAAGGAAATGTTGTGGTTTGTGTCTACTATAGGCTGTTCGATCAAGGGGAGCCTATTGATGATGCACAGGTGACATTGCAGTCGCAGGCTCTCATCCTGCTGGGGACTTCAACGACCCCAGCATCTGCTGGAAAAGTAGCACGGCAAACTATAAGCAATCCAGGAGGTTCCTGAAATGCATTGAAGATAACTTCTCAAGCCAGATTATAGACAGCCTTACCAGAGGGGGGTGCGATACTGGACATTGGTCACCAGTGCAAGCAAGCTAATAGGTGATGTCAACATTGGAGGCAGCCTTAGCCGCAGTGGTCATCCAGTGGTGGAGTGTGCAGCCCTGAGGGATATGGGTCAGGCAAAGAGTAAAGTCAGGACCCTGAATTTTAGGAAGTCAGACTTCCAGCTCTTCAAGGAGTTAGTCTGTAGGACCCTATGGAAACTGCCCTCAGGGACAAGGCAGAACAACAGAGCTGGCAGATCTGTAAGGACACTTCCCATAAAGTGGAAGAGCTCTCAATCCCCAGGTGTAAGAAATCGGGAAAGGAAGGCAAGAGACTGGCACGGATAAGTCGGGATGTGCTGGACAAACCAAAGGGCAAGAAGGAGATGCACAGGCAGTGAAAGCAGGCACAGGTATCCTGGGAAGAGCACAAGGATGCTGCCTGGTTGTGTAGGGATGGGGTCAGAAGGGCCGAGGTAGCAGCTGGACTGAACTTAACAAGGGATGCAAATAATAATAAGAAGGGTTTCTACAGGTATGTCAGCCACAAAAGGAAGGTCAAAGAAAGTATACCCCTGTGGTGAGCAGGACTGGCTAACAGGTGACGATGGAGGAGGAGGCTGAGGTACAACAACTTTTTTGCCTCAGTCTTACTGACAACCCCTCTTCCCACACCTCTCAAGTGAATGGACCCCAAAATGGGGACTGGAGGAGCAAAAGTCCTCCCACTGTAATTGAAAATCAGGTTCATGACCACTTGAGGAACCTTAACATAACGTAAGTCTATGGGACATGACAAGAATCGTTCCAGAGTCCTGAGGGAATTCCCTGGTGTAGTTGCCAAGCCACTCTCCATGATATTTGAAAACTCATGGCAGTCAGATGAAGCCCCTGGTGACTGGACAAAAGGAAGCATTGCATCTATTTTGAAAAAGCGTAGAAAAGAGGACTCTGGGAACTACAGACCTGTCAGCCTCACCTCTGTGCCTGGGAAGATCATTTAACAGATCCTCTTAAAAGCTATGCTAAGGCACATGGAAGACAGGAGGCGATTTGAGGCAGCCATTGCAGCTTCACCAAGGGCAATTCTTGCCTGACCAATCTCTTGGCCTTCCGTGATGGATTGACTACATCAGTGGACAAGGAAAGAGCTACAGATGTCATCTATCTGGACTTCTGTAAAGCCTTTGACATGGTCCCCCACAACATCCTTTTCTTTAAATTTGAGAGATATGGGTTCGATGGATGGACTGCGGGGTTGGACTAGATGACCTTCAAAGGTTCCTTCCAAACCAATCTATTCCATGATTCTATGATTTTATGCATATAATTGTTTCATTGCTAGCAACTGTATTCAATACTTCTACTGACTTTTTTAGTTCATCTTATCTCAGCTTTCTAAGAGATCTTTTTAGGGTGAGGGTTGGTTTTTATCACCTTCTCTTCTTCCCTCCCTACCTCCATATGCCCTAATGTGCTTAAGTATTGTTATCCAGACGTTGATCAAAACAAGAAGCCAAGATAGTCTCTTTCTACTCTGCTGTCTGCAGTGCAGCTGTGTGACTCCTGCTAAAATCAGCAGTGGCATCCAAATAGTTGAAATTCCATCTACGTTTTTTTCTTTACTTTCTTGACATATTTAAATTAAACAAATTTTGATTAATTACTAAATACAAAATTGTTTGAAAAGACCAAATGTAAAAATGATGGACATGTAATTAATTCATAGCAAAATATGGACAAATTCAAACCTACCAAGGGAAAGGCAGGCATGGCCCAATGTCTTTTTAATGCATGCTAGGTGAATCCTGGATGTTGTCTTATAGCTCACTGTTTTGTTTGGAAGCTGTATTTTTCTAGTGGATAAAAGATCATTTGTTATTATAACCTTTTCCATTGTGTGACCCATTGCTTGAGGAACAATAATTAATAAAAAAATTAATACCCTAAAGAAAGAAGAGGAGAATTAAAATTAACTGTTCAGTGTTTAGGAAAGTATCGTTCTTTAAAAGAAAGATACCATAAAAGTATCTTAAATGGGTAGTATTTCAATGGTACCAGGAGTCTGGGAGACTGCTCCACAACTTAGTGGCAATACCTTGATCTTCTAAAGCTGCTGGTTCAAAATTGTCCCTCATAACACCTTTTATGTCTTCCCTTCGATAAGAGAATTCATTGCTAAGTTTGATTTAGGAGGTATTTTCCGTGCTTTTACCACATTTAGTTACTGGTCTTGGAGGAATAGGTTTTCTTCATTTTTTATTTTTTTCAAGGCAAATGCCTATTTTATTTATCGCAGAAGATATTAGAGCTTTGGAGGACTGGCAGAAGTTATGCCTTGTGGCAAGAAGCATCTGTTTGGGAAAGAACAAGGACAATTTAGTTCTGATTGAGGAAGTAGAAGAGTATTGCTTTATGCAGTGGATTAACTAAACATTTGTAAAAATTGCAGACTTAGAAAAACTGACGACATTCCTTAGAAAGTTGCATCTAGGCTAATATTTGTAGCAACTAAAATTCAAGAATTTTATTGTTCAATAAAAGTAAAAAGGAATATGCTGAGTAAATTCGGCAAGGCGTTGAATAGATACATCAAAGTTTTGCATCTAATCTGACTGAAACAATGGAGGCAATTTTCCATTACGAGACCTTTGAAAGCTTGCCAAGTTTCTGTATTGCTATGTACTTAATGACTCTTCATAAATATTGTCATTATATAATGGTGTGTAGGTCTACTGTTAGTATGTTCCAAAATGTGACATAAAGTGCAGAAAATACTTAAATGGACCTTTACTCTTTTTTTTACTTTTTTTTCCCATTTAAAGATACGCAGAAATAATACAAATCTGTTTTTCTAATACCTGCCTCAATCTCACTAAAGTATAACCAGTACAGCCAGTGACAATCTCAGTTCCTGCACTGAGTATCCTTGGAATAGAAATGCAGAACACAATCATTTATACCAAAACTGAAAACAGGTCTTTGCATATTAATTATATTTCTGTTACAGCAGATACTGCTGCATGGGTTTAGGAAATGTATTTGTCATAATTCTGGGTTTGCCTAAATATTAAGTCTTCTGCAAATATAAAATCCTTTCCACCTATTCTTTGTTCATTACTTTGAATTCATGAAATTATAGTGAACAATAGCAGTTTATGGTTCTCGTGGGTAGTAAATCAGGGTTTTTTTTAAGTTCACAGCCATTAGGAAAATGTCCTGCTCTGTCCTATTCCTTTATTAAATCATAGGAAGGAATGTTTTTGCAGAAGTACAATACCATGTTCAATTCTTAAATGCAGAACTCCCTTATACAAAAAAAACATGTAAGACCTTTTATACTGTGTAATGCTAACTGCCCAGTCTACGTTCCTGCAGTATATTTACTTTTAGGAAGTGGTCACTGCCTGTGTCATTAACAGGTATAAATGAGTGATGAAAAATCTGGGATAGTATGTCAGTAGAAATATAAGTAGCTTTACACAGACAAGAAGTAAATATATTTAGATATGATTAAGCTACATCTAACCAATGCCTTGTATGTTTTTGGTAACAATTTTAGTTGCAAAAGGAATTCAAATTATGTGAACTGCACTTCTTGATATGTAGTTTTAATATCTTCTCAACCATCTATTCCAATAAGTATAATAAGTTTCATTTGCTTTCTCAGCCTGTTCTTTCCTTTCTCTGAAAATTAAGGAAGTAGGTTGACCATGAATTTAATAGACATTAGCACTCTAAAATCAGGAGAAACATCTTCCAAGATAGAAGGAAAAAACAACTGAAGTCACTTTTTCTGTCTGGACATCCAGTAGGAGGTGAATATTAAGCTTGCATATTCCATGCTTGAGTATCAAAAAAATACACAGTTTTTTAGTGGAAGGTGGTTTAACTTTTCTATTTCTCCTTTTTAGTTTCTTTAACCTAGCGTTGTTGTCTTTGGCTCACCAAAGCTGGGCAGTTTATTTCCTACTCAAGTTTCTATCTAAGTCAAAAAAATGGAAATGCAAGGGATAAGCATATGTATGCCAAAAACTGTAGTTAGCTAACTGAGATGGAAGAAATATATGTATATATGTAGATAATTTTATCATTAGTGCGTAATTATATAATTTTTATATGTAATCTTCACCCTTTTCCATGCAGATTTTCACTTAGTATTACAACCATCATCATTTTATTATCAAATGTAAAATCTTCAAACTGATTTGAGATGCTGGTAGTAATTGGTAACTGGATCACTAGGTGCCTGTCAGTTTTACTTACACTTGATCATTCCTCATAACTGGAAAGGGTGGATGGATTTTGGTTTATACAGGGTCCAGATTTGTATGTAAGTACCAGTAAAAGATGGCATGAAATAAATTAATCTGGTTAAAGGAGGGCACGTGAAAAGTCTGTCCCATTTACTGTATGTAGGGTTAAACTGTCATTCCAGGAGCTGGCAAAGCTTGTTACTCTAATAACTGGAAATAATCAATAGGAACTATTGGAAAAAATCAACTGCATTTAGGAATATTATTGATGACCAAAATGCCATTTGGTATTTTTATTGCATTTTATTGTATTTAGATTGTAATTTAACTACCTCCTAATTAGTTTTAACTTAGCTCAATTGGAAGTAGTAAAACCTACTTATCTAATAAGTGACACATGTCATAAAGAAACATACAACCTCCTTATTTCCCCTAGGTCAGTCATCCATGAACTAATTAACTGAATTTTTGTTTCTCCACTTTTTTGAAGAAAAGCAATACAATTGAATTTGTGCTTTTCCCCCTCCCCAAAGCAAAACACAGAAACAAGCTTGCTTTTTTTTTCCCCCCAGCTGCATTCTTAACTGTTAAAATGTCCTAAAGCACTCGATCACATTGCATTTTAATTTCCAAGCTATGTGTTGTATTAGTGAAGTGCACATGTTCCTGATTTGAGCTGCAAGTTCTCAGTCCGTGTAGCAGAACACCAGGCTGGCACAAACAAAATCCTTGCTAGGTCAAAGGCCCGAAGTTGACATCTTTCTTAAATCTTACTTTTGTGAAAACTAGAAGCACAGGTCAGGGCAGCCAGCTGATGGCATTGCCTCTTACAACCACTGATTAGATTAGCTCAACATTTATCAACTACACAGAGACTAACACTTAACCTTTTAACTGAAGAGTTTTGATGTATTCTTATTTTATAATGTTATTGTCCCAATGTGTCCCTTAAGGTTTTGGTGCAGGTTTTTTCTCCCGTTTAGCTGACTAACAGGCTGTAAATGCTTTATAATCCAAAGTGTGGTATTTGTAATTGTGCTTTTCTTCCTGGGCAGAGATTGAGTAATTTTGCTCTAGAACAATTTATTCTAAATGTTATTATCATATCTGTTTGATTCTAAAGATTTTACTTGTATCTGTTCCATTAACCTAGATTTCAAGGCATAATTTATAGCTACCTTGAGTGCTAGCTGGTTTTTATCCTAAATGATTAACTGAGAAATATTTACAATTGGAGTTTTCTTTAGAAAAGATGCAGTAACTTACTACTTTTGGATTTACCTAATTATCTGTTACTCATTCTGAGTATGGACCCTAATAACCCAAGTTTTGAAAAATAATTGACCTCTCTGGGGAGTGAAGTTGCCCGTGATTCCACATCTAGCAAGCTGCATTCATGGTTTTCCTTTTGTTGGAATGTGGGACCTATAAGGGATGTATTTTGCCAGTTACAAGTGTGCTGGGCATTAAAAAAGACTGCAAAAAATACTGTCACCAGAAACCTAAAACAATTCTGAACTTAGAGATTGATTGGCAAGAGTTGCAGTTCTTGCTATGAGAAACCAGCAGGCAGGTAACGAAATCACGGGACCGTGGCAGATGCAGGACTGTATGGTTTCCATGCAGGCAGCCCCGAGGTGTCAGTGCCGTACTGAGGGCAGGGAGCGGGGGGCTGTAGGCACTACATGTCTGAAAACCTCCGTCTGCTGAGTCCTGGCAGTGACCGAGACAGCTTGCAGTAGTGGCAACCGAACACTGGGGCATCTACAACCTAGATATAAAGGAAACGGAGATAACGTTGTGAGTGTTCCCTAGTGTAGTATCTACAAATAGTGTAATATCACCAGGAGGAAAGAAAAGCAGTTAGGTCACAAATCAAAGAAGTTTTTCCATACTGCTCTTACCTGGGAATGTTTCTACTAAGTAGTAGCGTTAACTAACTTTTGTCCACTAGGGTTTAGTTCTGTAAATCTTGACAGCCAGTTATTTTACCATGAACAGCTGGGGACACAGCACCTGTGACTGCCCTTTGACTCCATACATGTTAGTTTTTATTGCAGAGTTCAGTTAGATACAGACTTCCTTTAGGACTCCAGCACCAGAAGTCCAAGTCAGGTGTGAGAGACTTGATTAGCACGTGGCGGGGTGTGACCACATTTATGTATCACCTACTGAAAATGCACTGTTGGCAATAAAGAGGTTCAGAAGTGGGCTTCTGTTTCTTCTACCTAAAAAGAAGTATAAAAAATCCAATGTGAATGGTTACTGCCTCTCATTACCTTCTAAATATCTGAAATGGGAACTTCTACAAATGGAGGGAGACCCAGTTCAGTAAAAGGTTGGTTTGTGGGGTAGGTCATCTTCATTACTAGCATCATTCTTGCCTCCTTCCTATGTTAATGTGGGGTCAGTGAAGAAAGATGGATGTGTGAAAGTACTAGAAAATGTGCTGCATCATTCCTGTTTTGAAATCTTTTGTAAACAGGACAGATAGCATTACTTTTTCCTGGAAAGAAAGAAAAAGGTGGGGGAAAATTCCAGTCTATGTGCTTCTGATTTCTTAAAAACAGCTTTGAGAAGTAGCAATTTTTTCTGTCTGGTTTTTGCTTGCCTTTAGTCTGTGCGCTTCAGCTCCATGCCCTAACTCCAGCCTGGGTAGTCCATGGCAGGCTACCATATCCATACCTGTATAAGCAAAATTTTCTTGTTATGGTCCCACTAGTAAAAACAGTAATCTTAGGGCAGGATTCCAACATCTGGGGGTGGAAGGGGGGGTGGCCTGACAGCCGTAACTGAACAGATCAAAACATGACTTAATACCAAACATAAAAGTTTCATTAATCTGGAAGAGAAACAGCAGAAGAGGGACTTGCATTTTTTATTACTGAGTCTCATGTTATCTAGTCATACATCAACAATTTATTTTCCTGCTTAAATTAACCCTTTATGACTTATAAAATGAGGCCCTATATTTGAATCAGCCATGTTATTCAAAGCAAACATTGTTTCCTAAAATTTAATTATATGATCTTTAGAAAATGTTTAGACCTAGCACTTACCTCAGTCTTACTGTAGACTACAAAGTCAATTTGAATATCATTTATCATATTTGAAAGTGGTTATTTTATTGTTAGCAAGTTAAATGTAAAATGGACAACATGTTTAGGTTTAGTCAAATTGACGTTAGTGGAAATTAATGTACTGCTCTCTAAATAAATTGAAGTAGTTTGAAACTGCCCAGATCCTGGAAATTAATAATCTTGTTCTATGAAAAACAAGCTCGATATGATGAAAGCTGGGTTTAAAAACCATGGATGTATTGTGTTTCTTAACATAAAATGGTGGAGCTTCATTGCTGTCACTGGTGCTATCTGGTTTAGTTTCAAAACACAAAGTGTAATAGCAAAAAAAATTACAATAGTAAATGGCTTCTATAAGCTAACATTATTTTATCATAGTAAGAAAACAAAACAAGTTTACAGTGTTTTTATTGTATTACGCTCATTCAGAAAAAAAATGGTTTGGTTTAATTTATTGATATATTATAGTAACTCTTGCCAACTTCTCAACACTTCCCCTTGGTATCAGTTATTTTTTAAAAATATTTTAAAGATGGTAGATTGTTGTCAGATTTACATTATACTACATTAATTATATAGCTTCCAGTTCACTAACCACAAAAACTGTAACAATAAATACAGTATTTTACCACTCTGTATTTTATCAACATTAGTTTTAAGGTTGCATTCTGTTTCTAGGAACACCAACTTTCTTTTATTTACAGTAGCTGGGACAGTGGGCATATGCTTAATTCCAGGTGAATGTTAGATGGTTCTGCAACGTGCATGTGCTAAAAGGCGGATGGAGCTTGAGTGTCTATTTGTGGATAACCAACGTGATAAGGTTGGAACTTTCAGAGGTACTGAGGTTGAGAACATTTCATATTCCAACAATTTAAATTGTCTGCTGATCTGTCCTGCCAGGTAAATATCTGTACTGAGCCTCAAGCCAGACTTTTCTTAGAGTGGATTTTTACTGACTTTTTTTTAAATGTATATGATTTAGAAGATACTGAACAGCCTTATGCTTTTCTCCCTAAAGCAACTTAAGGATAGCATAGCACACAGAAATTGTCTCTTCCCATTGATAAAATCAGACTGACAAATTAGGAGTTTTGGCCAGGAGAGTAATAAAGTTCCAAATTAGTTTTCCAAACTGACTAGTAAAAGCAAAAAAATATTTTGCAAGTAATTTCAGTAGGTGTATGGAAAGTAAAGAATGGTTAGGTTTTTGCCAAGCTGTAAATGTATTATAAAAATACCCATTTTAACAATGATTTCCATATCTTTTCTATTCTTAAAAATCAGTCATTCTGAAAAGATGCAATTTTCTTTTTAGTCAGCTTAGTGTCTTGCTAAATTCAGTTTGTCCTGTAATAAAAATTGTGTTACAATATTCATGTTGATTTTGCATGTATGGAATCAACTCATACACTGAAAACAGGTTATATGATCTGTTAGGTTTACAAAATAAATAAAAATAAAAATTACCCCAAAACAAATATATTTTACATTCCTTTTATGCATTATATTGAAGTCCTGATGAAGCTAATTCTAACATAAAAAGTATTTGCCCTCAGGGAATTCAGGTAAACCCCATGAAACTGTAACCTTATTTTCTTTATTATTTCTTTTAACACAGATTGTCCAGAAGGCAGAATTTATGGATTAGAAAATGCAGGGGTGGTACACAGAGCTGGTTGTAAAGTTGCTTAAGTCTCGCTACATTTGCCTTGTCATGACAAAACCAAAATTTAGCCGAGATTAATTTAGCATAGGACATCCCATCATGAGCATGCTCTCTCACCTATATGTACATAGTTCGTGTATATGTAAACATATATGTGTATATATATAAAACTATGCCCCTTTTTTATGTTACTACAGCGTATAAATCATCAGGTTAGCTCTATCTCTGAGCATGTTCCCCAGGAATCTCTTTATATATAATTTATAAACAACTTTAACTTAAAAGACAGGACGGTGAAATGCAAAATAAGTATTGGGTTAAAGTTGTCTGGCTGAAAAAGTTTCATTTGTTACGAAGCTTACCTGCAGTTTTGGCCTGGGTTTTGGGGGTGTTTGCCATTTGTCTATTTTCCACTTCTGGCATTTTTGTTGGTTTAATATATAGATTACCCTGGTGTTTCTGGATGTCTAAAAGTGCTAGCGTTGTTCATGGAAAACAAACTACTACTAATAACAATTTTTGTGTGTCTTTTAATATTTTCTGTCGTCCAAGCCATTAAACCTCAGCCATTAAAGCGGACCTCTCAGGAGATATATGCATGTCTGACTGTATTAACAAAGATAAGCAAGTACTAAAAATCTGAAAAGCTTCATCAGGCTGCAGTGGAGATAAATTCAGCTGTGCCAAAACATTCCTTTTAGTTATCAGATATAAAAATGACCTGTTTCTTTGATTTCTTATAGTATTTTTCTTTATTTAAAAATAATCATTTTCACTCCAGAAAATTTGTTTAGGATTTTTTTGTTGTCTGTTGGGGGCGGTTTTGGACAGAGAACAAAGTTTTCCTAAGTTTCAACATTTCTGCTACAAAAGTCAAAGTGAAATGTCTGCTTCAGTTCAGCTGAGAATATATCAATTTTTGGGGTGAACTTGAAATGTTTTCTTTCATGTAATTTTTAATAAAGTGACAACTGCAGTCCTGCAGTGCACAGTTTTTAATGTGGATGGCTGTTGTGGCTCTGGAGGATCATACCTCCTCCTCCTGGGTTTGTTTTTTTTTTATAGTACATTGTTAGTGTTGAGGGAGTCTAACCACATTCCGACATGTTAAAAGAAAAGAGGGGGTAGGGGAAAGCCATTTAATGCTGAAATATGTTTCAGCAAACAAATCGAAAATGTATTCCTCAGAAATGAATGTCAAGTGTTTCATTTTGATCAAAAATGACTAAATTTTAATGTTGCTAAATCAAAATATATTTGAGTTCCTTTGTTGTGGTAACCTCTGCATTAAAACTCTTCATTTTCAGTCTGATGTCAAATTGAGTGTTAAGGGTTTGAATTTGCAGATTTTGCTCAGCCAAGTAGCGGTACAGCGCATTCATTCTGCACTGCTTCTGGTGTCTGTACAGTCGGGAGTAGCAAGTGGTAAAGTTACTTCCTGGGACCAAGCAGGATTCTGAGAACATTTCAATTACAGCAGGGTTTTATTAGGGTCTGTTTACTAGAGATCCATCTGAGATCACCACGTCATGGATAGCACTAACTATGAAGAGGCATCTAATGTCCATCCCTGACTTCTTAGTAAGAAAGACCAGTAATCCGTAGGTGGGATTAGCAACTGGCAATTACAAATATTTTTTTACCTCTGAAAGCAGTTGTTTTCTTGCTTACATTGAATTTCTGAGAGTGCAGTACAAAGAAGCATTCATTACCTACTCTAAAATCCAGTACTGACAAGCCATGCATCGCAAATATATTTCATGATCAACTATTATTTAGTAATTCTATATCATTTTGTTTGCATCTCATCCTGTATCTTGTATTGATGTTAAATTGTGATATAAAAGACAAATGCAGCTGCTGATCAATGACAAAAATACGTGCTGATATAATCAAAATGGCATAAGAACAGAGGATCCATTAAGTACAGATCATAATGTATGCCTGAAATTAAAATACACGACTGAGAGATGCTTCAGTGTCATGAGAGATGTCAGTGCATCTGTTTACCTTGCATTCGTACAAGGGAATCATGAATGAGATGGAATGCTTCAAAATGGGGAAAAATCAGAAGTAATAAACAAGATTGTATCTCAAGAAAAGAGTAATTTTTTGTTCGTTAATGTTTTTTTCTTCATTTTGAGCTATTGCAAAAATTTCCTTGTCGTCATGCTAAACACCTTGCTTTCTCGTATTGCATCCTGTGAACTATCAGTTGACTGTCTTTGCCTTAATGGGCAGAGCCTTATTTACGAGATACATTTTCTTCAACTGTATTTGGAAGGTCCCTATCATATAGCCCAATGGCTGCAGCTCCTGAGTGAATGGTCAATATTTCTTTATTTGTGTTTTAGTGAGGTAATCAAAGCCATTTTGCCCCACACACGTTTTGAGAAAAGACCACATATATAAACAGTTTTATGTAATATATGTGTGTGTATGCACAACATCCTTTACGTTAGGCACTATTTTTTTAAGATACTGTCTGTTGTAATAGTTTTATATTAAACCTACAAAGACAGGGAATTCAGAATTATTGGCCTATCCTTAATACAGTCAGTGAATTATTATATCTAGACACAAAGTGGTAAGTAAAGATTTTTAGTCTGATCTCTGAATTTCCTTGTAGCTGTGGGTTTGTCAGACGTTTAACAGTACACTAAAGCAGGGGGCTAGGGGGCTGTGGTTTAATATAGACTAATGCACATGGCAGGGCTTTTACATTAGTGCTATTTCTTTCAACGTGTTATAGTGAAATTGTATTTTAAAACCAGGCAAACTATTGATGCTTTTATTGAATGCAATAATTTATTACAGAAATATTTCAGTCTGTTGACATTTCAGCGTCAAGTAACAGTAAACATAATACACATTTCCCATAAGACCATTCTTGAGAGCCAAATATTTACCCTTCACTTGTTCTAAAGGTAGCATTGCCCATAGCCCATTAGTCTATGGGCAAAACAAAAAAAAAATACGTTTAGAGATGATGTTGTTAACGTAGAGTAATAAGTCAGAACTATCCCAAAACAAGTTTGCTTACTACTTCCAATTACTATTTTAAAAACTAGCATTTAATTTTACAATTCATGGATGGGTGTGTGTGTGTGTGTGTGGCGGTTTAGTCACTGAAAAAGCTAAGCTATCAAGCTTACCCTTCTGGCAATCTTGTAGAATTATTTATAGGAATCTAATGCATCTAGCATGACCAAAATATGTAAAAAATTGAAGTTATACATTCCCTTTAACTGTAAGTTAGTCCAACATAATAATTACCGTTTTTCAGGTTCATCTGGAAACATTGGAATTTACAAAAACTAAATGGTTTTCAAAGGTATTTTAATGTTAAAAATAGAATAAAGTATTTATTGTAGATCAAGAGCCTCATATTTAAACTCACCTATCTGCTAATACGCTAAAATTGTTGAATTTTTTCCTTTTGTTTTGTGGAAAAATCCTAAGAATAGATAATATTTCATTTATCCCCTATACAAAGTCAGAAAAGGTGGTTGCATGCTCCTCATCTAACTTACCTGGGACCATTTATCTTTCTGAAATTGGCTGAACATTTAGGTGTCATCAGTTAGTACCTGTTTGTCATCAGCCTTCATTGCAAGTTTGTTGGAAGTGCCAGTTAATGCTGAATGAGGGCAGTGACTTTCAACTCTCTGCTTTGCTGACGTTAATGCCTTTTGGATTTTTATTTTGAGTTTTCCGGATGTTTCACACCACACTTCTGCTTCACATATCTTTCTACATTTTTGTCTTCACAAAGACTAAATCCACTGTGACAGTATATTCTGTAAACTGTTTTCGTCTGTCATGCCTCTTAACTTTTTGTTTAAGTATCCCAGAAACATATGTTAAATGAAAAGGATTCTTGCTAGAAGCAGTATATGGAAGTAGATAGAGGTGGTTCTTTCTTCACGCTTTGAATCTAATTTCTGACACTTTATGGCTCATCTTTACAGTAAATATTTTTGTTCTGTAAGTGACTGGGCAGGGAAGACAAAGGAGTTCAGTGTACATGGTTTTTTTCTGGAAGAGTTGCCCTCGTTTTTTACTCATTCAGTTGGTAGGTGACTGTAAAGAAAATTACCACTGTGTGTGTGTCTGTAATTCAGTTTTAGACATGCTGAAACATAAATTCACTAGCTATACAAACACAAAGTTAAGAACTGTAATAAAGTGTGTGCATAAAATGGGGTTTTTGCTGTCACATTTGATTCAGTTGCTATTGCTTTGTTCCGTTTTACTGTTAAGCTAAGCTCTGTTTGTAAGTAAAAATGTTCAGTCCTATTCAGCCATTTTTACTGCAGGTGACTGTGTTGGAGGTGGCAGGCATTGCGTTACACTTCGTGAGCAGGCAGCCCCCCTGTCACACTTACCTCTCCAGGAAGCTGTTTCACAGGTTAACATGGTCAGCTGAGAATTTTATGTCTTCACTTACTATTAGATACACTCTGTGCTCTGTGAACTGCAATATCCACACAGAGTCCACTTCACCAGGTGGGTCAGGGAGAGGAGACATCAGCTGGTCCCAGGGACCTTTGATGTACAGTACAACCAGAACCTTAAGAGGAATCCAGAAATTAAAAAACCAGCAACAACAAAAAACATGAAAAAAGCAATGGAGTGTGATGGGCGTGGCTGCTGCTTACAGATAGTATTTTTTCCTTGAAGGCTAGGTCAGGGAACTAGTGATGGATCTGTTACTCAGATTTCTGAGGTTTGGTTTCTTTCAACGTATATTTGATTGTTCACTTTGCTCTAGGCTTTGAGGATTGGGCAGGAGTAACCTGAATTACACTGAGGTTGTGTGTATGTGTTATTAAAAAAAAAAAGAGAGAAATTAGAAAAGTTATATATACTTCAATTACAAAGGTTTGCTTTTCTTTATGTATTTATCTTCCAATCCTAGAGACCCTTTGCAATTAGAAGATGTTACCTTTGATGAAAATCAGGCAGTCCATTATTATTTATGAAAACTAAATTCTTAAGCTATGTCTGTGGGCAAACGAACAATGCTTCATATTCATATTGCTCATTTGAGAAAGAGACTCCTTTTAGTCTTGCCTTTTTTAAAACTCTTCTTGCTTTCTGAATAACTTTCTTGTATCTCATTTTATAAATATACATCGCCTTATAGAGGCATTTGTCTGTGTTCCTGGGGTAGGGAAAAAACATTTGGACTGTGCTTAATTTTGTCAGCAGTGGTGACACCATTTCAAATGGCTTGGAAGAGTATTTTTATTATTAGTTTCATGTACTGCATTTGGAAATGTGTTAAGATTTTGTCACTGTGTCTAGTCCCCAGCTATCGTAAACACTGTGTCTTATAACCTGTTCATTAAACTTAATCATTTAAAGTGTTTTGGTCCCCCTACCCTCACTGGAATATTTTTATAGACCCAGAGCATTTGTCCCCCTGATGTGTTGGTGGAGGACAATTGCACCTCTTCTCAGCCTTTGCTCTCCTAGGCTGGAAGGACCGAGCTCATCTTGTTTTTCCTGTGAGCAACTGTTCATTTTCCTGGACATCGCAGTAGCCTTGCTCCATACCTGGCTATTACATGTCTTTCTTGAATGACCTGTCTACAGTTTCCAGATGAAGGCTAAGCAGGTCTTTAAGGGATTACAGTATTTCTAGATTTTCACTGAAAATCTCTCTCCCACTGCTTCATAGGATTATTTTGCCCTTTCCTTAGCTGCATCACTGTGTGTCCCTTTGCCGATGAACTGTTCTACAGATTGATTCCTTCTTCCTCTGGGAAAGCAAAGGGAAATACCATCTCTTTATTGCAGGCTGTATATCTATTTGTAGGTTGGAAAAGAACTGTAGCAATATTGTGGGCATGTTACAGTTAAATTGCAGATCTGCGTACAAAAGCTAGAATAGTTATCTGCAGTAAAAAAGTAGATAACTTGAACACTGGCTAAAAAAATGTTTGTTTTAGTTTCTGGATCTTTACTATTTAAGACAACAAACATCCTAAGATTGGTCATGCCTGCCAGACAGTGAAATCAACAAGTCAAAAGTTTTCCTTTACTGTCACCACATCTGTTCTTTTGTTAGATTGTGTTTATTATGTATTTACACAGTAGGAATCCAAACATTGTATCTGGTTTGGGTTTGTTTTGTTTTCTAGAAAGCGGAATACACTTTGGGTTCTTCTAACATAAATATTAGACAATCTCCCAACTCCTGCAGTATATAAGCAAGATATAAGCAAATGCACAGTTGTCCTTAAACACCCATGGAAAAAGTTCACAAATCTATCAGGTTTTATGCATCATTTTTTATAGTCTTGGCACAAATTTTGTGCAAAGTAAACCAATGCAAAAGCAATCAGATTATTTTACCCACAATGGTGACATGTTACTGCCTGTATTACCTCACAGCATGTCACAAGACATTGTTACATGCTACTTAGTTATATTTCATTTATTCCAGAATCTCATCAAGTCACTTCAGTATAAGTATATAGAAAAATTAAAAAAAATCACTCAGTACCACAAAGCTCTTTAAAGTCAGATTTCCATAAATTTGCACAGTACTAAATATTGGCAGTGCTAAGCAAATGAAAGCAAATAAGTACATTAAAGTGGAAACATTACTTAAGCAAATAGAAGCTGTTCTATACTGTTCTACACCGTTTCTATCACTTTATATGTGGTCTGGCTTGATATATTTCTTTTTAGTTAAAGAATGGTTCAAAAGTGTCTGTAGGTCATCAAGAAATTATAAATTAATTTTTAATTCTTATTTTTGCTGGTTCAGCTAGAATTATAGCTCTCTTAATCTCCTGAATTTACCATTTTTCTGCTGTTGCCATAGTGAAATCAGGTAGAGCAGACAAAGCTGTGCTCTTTCTTCTCTTTGAACTTAACTAAAAATAATGCTTAATATATTGGTATGACTTTAGAAATAGCTTTTAAAAATGTTAATGTGGATTTAGCAGTTGTGGAGAGGGAGAGATATTCTGGTCTCCAAGTGGAAGTCCTGTTTACCCTCAGCAAAAATACAATACTTGTATGAGTAATGCAAGTTTTCCTTTACCAGTTCATTCTAGTGCTTTAGACCTAGGGAGGCTGGAGGAAAAAATATATATGCCTGCATCCATTTATGCATCTTGCTGTCAGATACTTCTGAGCAGAGGAGGAGTACAGGGCAGCGGAGTTTTTTGACTGAGTAGCTGGGTTTTGTAACCAGGACAGAACATACCACGCTATTTCAGGTGCTGACCAGTCAGTTAGCATGTCAGTAGCCTGATGGAAATAACTTTATCCTTGGAGGAATTCCACATAGGAAGGATTTGGTGCTGAAAAGCTCCAAACCCCATAGCCCATTCATCTCATTCTTCAGGAAGATGGTGCCAGACTTGCTGAGGGTATTTGTATTGGCGGGTAGTGATAGCTAATAACTAACGGAGGCGTACTGGTCTGTTGTGCACAGGCCTACCTCTAAGTCAATTCAGTTACTTAAAACTATCTGTAAAACTTACCTCAAGTGTAGAAGTAGGAATTTGTATAAAACATGATTCATCAAAGGTGCAGGAAGAACAAGTCTTTGGCAAAAGTCAGGGTTTGGTATGGAGAGATCCTAGAAGTATAAGGAAATAGCTGAAATTGCCTAGATGGTTTAATTTAATAAGGTGCAGTTGTTCTTTTTTGCTTATTTACTGACTCGGGGGGGGGGGGGGGGTTTTGGGTTTGGGGTTTTTTTGTGGGGTTTTGTTTGGGTGGTTTTTTTCTTTCTTTTTTTTTTTTTTTTGGGGGGGGGGGCGGGGTATTGTGTGTGGGGTTTTTGCTGGTTGTTTGTTTTCTTTTTTACCTTCCAGTTAACAATGGTCTAGCTTGACCAGACAGGGAGACCCCTGTTTTTTGCAAGAGTGCTATAAACTGAGGAAGCTGACAGGAAAAATATCTTAAGTATCTTGTATTGTCTATATTGGGCTTCCATTACTCAGTTCAAATTGAAGGTGTCACTCCCAACTTCAACATATTCAGTGATCTGTGCTCAGGTTGGAGCAGATGGAAACCTTATGTCAGCACCTCACCTTAAGATGCATTATGGCTGTCCATGACAAGTGGATTTCTGTGAGAGACAGCTTTCTCAAGAGGTTCCTGTAAGAGTACAGCAACCATGGAATTCAGGAACCATTTTTAACCTCTGTGCTTCATTACGTTTTGAATGTATGGCATGCTTTGACGTTGCGATCACAAATACAGAGAGACAACCAGAAAATAAACACTTTAAATAAGAAACGAAAAACTCCTTGTAATTTTTGGCTGACAAAGGAGAGGGAAAGACAGCTGCTCACAACAGATACTAATCTTACCGCTTAATGAACTTACTCTGAGCTTTTAGGCAATGCAAGAACCAAAAACCAACAAGGTAGCTATGCTCGGGTGGAAGTTAGCCAAGTCTCAGAAGCATTGGTAAGACGGACTGGTGTTCAGCTGTTCGTGATATTCCAAGCTGCTTACTTGAGCTTAATTTATTTTTGGAGGGAAAAGCTGCATTTTCTTTCTTCTTGCTTTTCTTTTCTGTTAGTTTTGCTTTTGTCTTAAAGGGAGCAGAAACTGAACAGGACTAGCAGCTCAATAACTTTTGTTTTTTCTGCTTTGTTTAAAACAAGACTGCTAGTGCTATCTGTGATCCCCTTAGAAGACTGCCAACCAACAGTGTTCCTTTATGAAATACACTGCATATAAAACAAGAGGGATTAAGAGAAACAGTTAAGGTGAAAAGATGATTCAGTATTAGAAGTGTTCGATGCTTAATGGATTTTTTTCTTCTGTTCTTTTATTAAAATGTTAAAAATATGTAACAGTGGTGGTTCCCAGACACTAAACCAGCAATAACTGAGAAAATTCTTTGTATCACATATAATGTTAATGTTGCAATATTTTGCGTGGATTTTATTCATATCTTATTCACTGATGACATTAGACTTCCATTTTCAATACAGCAGTTTTACAGAGTTTTCCAATTGAATAGTACCAGATGTGTATACTAAACTGACGTTCGGCAAAAAAAGACTGTAGTGACTCTTAGTTTGTTTCAAATTTGTCTAAAAGGATTTTGTTGTACTTAACACAGAGGCCTTGTGGCTATTGGGATAATAACCTTCATACTGTCTTTGGGAGCAGCTAACATACAAATGCCATATACAGCGTAAGTGACTTGACAGAAGATCAATCTAGTAATTGCATGGCAAAGATTTTAAAAAAAACAGCCCACAGGAATATGGAGTCCAACTTGTCTTCCACTCTTCTCAACATATTCTTATAATTATATGAGGGAAAATATTCATACTAATGTGATTTTATCGTGTTGTAGGCTTCTGGCTCAATTCTCATCAGACATAGATTGTAATATGTCACTGGCTGTCTCAACTAATCTGCTGTTGCTTTTAAACCTTCACAAGCGATAGTGTTTTCCTCTGATTTTTCCCTCTCCCTCCTTCTAGGCACACTTACATGACAGTGTACATTTCTATATCTTCTTTTTGAACAGAATTCCATACCTTTAACAGTGAGCCCAGAAAGGTTGTATGTAGTAAGCAAAGAAAGCTGAGATTAATTTTTTTCTAGTGTTGGTATGTACTAAGAAAGAACAAATAACTTGTAAATAAATCTAAATAGCATTATGAATTTTTCAGAAGATGTGTGCGTTAGGGGGCGGGTGGGTGGGTGGGTGTGCGTACATAGTGAAGGAGATGGAAGCCAAAACAAGGAAAGCAGATTTCTTCAGACATCCCCAGTTACGCACTTGTTTGATCTAATAATGAATGTAACAGTTCTACAGATTGCCTTGGTGGTCTCCTGAAGTGTCTAGAACAGTCTCTGCTTTTCACCATGTGAAATGTTTTTATCGTTTTCTGAGAGACTGGATATTTTGCAGGTGGCGTGTAAGACACGTATCTGAGGATGCACTCCTTTCCCAAATGACAACTGAAACCTAGCTATTTTCAAATGTGAAGCAGGGCAGGGCCAACTCAGATTGTGCAGATGATGAGTATATGTTATCAACTGGGAGACAAGCTGAAGAGCCTCAGGCATTAGAATTAAGTGAATGCCAGGCACAATTAGTTTGCCAGCAGATTCCAAAGGTGGCAACAATATTCCAGGTCGGAGGAGGTGTTTGCTTTTCCTTCTGGGTAGGCATCAGGTGCCACAGTAATAGGCAGCAGACATAGTACTTGCTTTTTCATCTCTTCCCTGCTTAATACGGATAGGTGACTTACACTTTGAGAGACAGTAAATTTAAGTACAGCATCACACATAAAATATTTCTGCCTGTCAATTATGCACAATAGTGTGTTTGGCAGTTAACTGCCAAAGCAACATTGTGTGAAGATACTCAATGTGATTTACTATCCAGTCTTGGACTAATTCTCTGATCTGGGAAGTTGGAAGCGCAAACGAGCTGTCCTCCATTTGTTAATTCATCTGTTACATTGTTTGTTTTATTGTATATTTGTGTATAAGGATTCGGAGATACAGAATTGTCTAATAATTCATTCAAAATGTCTTGGGATAGCTTTAATGCTGGCTCCAAAATTTATAGTCGGGAAATGCTAAACACACTGGTATGTAGTGCATTTCTTTATCAACATTTTTGCTATCAAAATTTGCTGAACAACTCCAATTAGTTTGGTTCTATCATGCAGTAATTATTAAACAAAGATCAATTGCTGGGAAAGCAGTTCTGAGTCCTCTGTTAAATGCACTCTTGGTGTATCCTGTCACTCTGGCAAGCGCTGTCACCAGATAAACAGCTGCACAGAAAGAAAGGATTGCTGCAAACTCTGAGGCACTCACAGATTATTCAGATATCATCTTGCACTGGCCTTAGGATGGCCTGTTACTTCCAGCCCTAAAAATAAACAACTATTAATCACCTAATGGCAGCATGAGTTGACCAGCACTTATGGCTGCCTGGACCTCAATCTAACTGTACTCAAAAGCTTTTCCCATGTTTTCTGTCACCCGGGATAAGAGGCAGTTTGCAGCCAAGCATTCCTTTGGGAGGACTGCTGTGAGTATAACAAAATGTTTGAAATAACCTCAGTAACTCCTTTCAACACTGATCTACAGCTTCAGATGTGCAGAATCAAACAATAGCAGCCTTGCATCGACAGTCTGTGGGGAGTGAACTAATGGCATGAGGTTTTCTCAGGGAAAGGGAGTAACAAGCAAGTACCTCAGTGGCGGTTCTTTGCCTGGGTGTAATCAGAAAGCATTGCTTCCAGCGACAGTATATGGAATAATTCTGTGGTGCAAACCCGCCACCTTTTCTCCACACCTTTTCAAAGGATGCCAACATTCTTGCAGTGTCTTAACTGGTAAATACAAGTAGCACAACTTCAGTAGAAGTAGCGTAACTTTAATAAACTAGTAATCAAATTGCACGTTGCAGGATGAAAGGGTATTGCTGCTTTGAACAGGAACACATTAATGCCCTTGTAGAGATACAGTAAAACAATTTTCTGACCCTGAATTCTAAAAGACAAATATGTAGATGCAACAGCTAATACAGAATATTAGACTCTGTCCACAAGAAAAGAATTTATGAAACTTCTGAAAAAGAAGATGTAGAAAGCTTTCTTATATTGTGCCTTTCAGATTGAGGTTTTTTGATTGAGCTTCTTCTGCTTAGTTATGCCCATCATGCAGGATGCCTGAATCACTTTGCCCAGTATTGAGATGGTTAAGTCATGTAAGATACTTATATTCCAGGGAAACTTGGATGGACCTACCTCCAAATTACCAAGTAAGGTACCTGGAACACTGTCTTTTATTTCTTTTACATAGATACTGGAACTAACTTCCCACATAGCTAAAACGTGTTGTTTTCCAAAATGCATATGGAAGTGATCTTCCCTAAAACCAAAGACAACTTGAGCTGTCATTTCCATGAAACAGCCCAGCAGTGTAAGGATTAACAGTTTCTTTTCTAAAATGTTGGTGTTGAGTACCATGTTAATTTTCAGTACATCAGCCCAATCCTGCGGTACAAACATAAGGGGCACGTTATAGTCTCTCTTTACAGCACAGAATCTTACAGTCCGATGTGCTGAAGGTGCTGAGACTGGGGAAAAAAATAAAAAATTTACCTTAAGTACACACAGTCGCTTTGAAAGATGAGCATCTGGAACACTATTAATAAACAACAAAATAATATGTTTCGGTAGAAGTTAGGACATGAACCAACAAAACTTGAGAAATTCAGAGTTCACTCAAGGCTCTCGTCTTAATGACAAGCTGCCTTGAGCCAGTATGTGTTTTCTTTCTCACTCGCTGCATCAGTTTTCACTTAGAAAGCCTTGATCCTTGTAAATCAGTGAAGCCTTAATGTTATTTAATCATAGCTTTTAAAAGTTATTTCCATGAGAACTGTATTTTTAAAAAAAACTAACTTGTCATTGAGGATTATAAAAATCCTTTATTTGCCTGGAGAACAGTACTCAGATCTGAATGAGTAAGTGTAAGTGAAGAATGTGTTTCGACAGTTTGTTTATTAAAAATGTATTATGCAGCTAAAAGTTATATTGTATTTATAATATTTTAATGACAGTGCCTTGCACAGGTTTTGATGCATTCTATTAATATGCATTTAAAAATTGTGCTATGCAAAATTCTAAAATATTTTAAACGGTCTCTTATATCCACATAAATATCACTTGATTTGATTTCTATTTCTGCAAATGCCAAAAGCAATTACATCATATTATAAGCCTGATGAAATGCTGCTATTTGATTGATGCCTTAACAGTCATTGCAGAGATAAAAAGACAGCAAATATAAAAAAAAGCTCATTAAGATTTAATCATATCCAGGAGAGGTGTGACTATAGAGACAGAGGCCTAATATTAGTTTCCCTCCACCTTTTTTTTCACCTGACAACTCCAGCTTCCACATCAGCTGCATATTACATCAGTATCTGGTGTTCATGGAAATGCCTACCTTTCTCAGCCCAACAGAAATTCCCACTTTTTAGTCAAAACCTCCTTGGAAGTGGGAGTATCATAGCGTATTAATAGACTTTAATTTTTTTTCCTTGTCTTCTGTAAAAATAAGACTTCCCCCAACTACTGTGGTAACATCAAAGCTTAAAGCAGATTAGGTTTTACTTGTTTAATTTTACCTTAAGCAGCATAAACTGGGTGCCTGGATCCTTGAGACATAATATGCTGCCAGCTTCTGTGTGTAATTGATACAGTGCTTGCTAGTGCTATGGACAAGTTTCCTATTATCTTTAAAAGTATGTGATTGGAACGTCTTAATTTTTTTTCTTGAGTCACATTTACAAATATATTTTTTTTGCGGTTGCTACTGCAGGAAGACAAGCTTAAGGGAGTTCGACCCAAAAATATTGTAGCCTTCTGAGTTTCAGATTAAGGATCAGATTTTTATAGCAAAAAATGTCATTCAGTTACTTGATTTTACTAAGTATTGGAAATTTTTTTCTTTCTTTCAACCAGATTTGGTGAAGTCAAGGAAATAAGATGCTGTGTAACCTGTTGAAGGCATCGGGTTTTTAAACCTGTGTGAGAGTGTGTGTGTCTGGATCACAAAAATGTGTGAAGGGTCTAAAACATAATGAAGATTATAAAACCTCACAGTTACCTTTAAAGTGCATTGAGAGTTTTTTAAATGCACTGTCTTCGTGCTCAAGTCCCTTTATTTGATCTTAAAACTCTGTATGAGTGAACAGTAGCAGAAACACCTTGTTATAAACTATTCTGAACTTGGCTTGTGATAGTTGTTTAAATAGAAAATTTCTTGCTAATCAGAATCAGTTTCTGAGCAGTGGCCATTAAATGTTTGCCAAGATCTATAATGCTGTGTCATCAGCAGTAGTAAACTGGTCTAGACGTAAGGAAGTTGGCTGACTGATGCCAATTGACCTTACTTGAAAATGTGGTCTGCAGTTGTTGCCTCCTAGCCTACCTCTGCCAATATCTAAATTCCCTCACTGACACAAATGAGACTGGTACAAGTACACTAAGGTAAAGTTGTGAGTCCTTAAACAGTAAACATATTAGATATTGGGGATGGGGGGCGGGGGGTGTAATTATTATCTTCAGGATTTATTAGAACTACAAGAAAAACGAGTTTACTCACAAGTGTGATTTTCAAGAACCATCTTAAATTGACTTAGAAAGTAACAATTTATTTGTGATTTGTTATAATTCCCTTTTCCCAGGAAATAAGTAGTGATGTGCAAGTGGTAATGCTCTGTTTTGCTTGATATTTAAAAAGAAAAGCATGGAAACAAAGCCAGCTTTTTAGCTGGCACTGTTGATGATCTGACATTAAAAAGTGAGGGACCAGAATGCAGTCCTTCAAAGACATATTCAGATGTGACCTTCATAATTAAAATCGCCAACCAGGTAGACTGCTATGCTTTCATATAACACAAATATTCATCTGAATCTGTTTTATAAAATACTTGCTTAAATACATGCATATTAGAAATAATAATTCATATGCCAGCATTTCATTATGAGAGTCTCTTGGAATTAAAGTTATTTACGTTATGCTGAGATGCTTACAACCCATCTATAACAAATAGACTAAAAATAAATAAAGTGAACATTTATTTAAAAACAATTGCAAGATGTTTTACATTTCTGCTCAGTATTGAGCACTGTGTTGAAAATACATTTTTCATAAAACCACATGCAAGGCTTTATGATGGTGAAAAAATCCACTTGCAACAGCCACATGTCTAGACAAATCCTTAGAAGCTAGTACGGACCCCACACAGACATTCCAGAAGAAAAGGCATTATTAGAGAGTAGTTTCTCTTGAAGTGAAGTAGAATATGTGTGAGGCTACTAGGCCACTTTGATAAATAAATAAAAGTCTTTCTTCTTTTCCAGCACAAAACTGGTTCAACTGGAGGGCAAGTTAAACCCACATTCACATTTTACGTAGTTTTCCTTTCCCTGTTTTTTTCTTAAGTGATCCCTTGGCTTATACAAAGATACGATTTTGGGTGTTTGTTTGTTTGGTTTTTTTAAGTTGGTTGGTTGGTTGTTTTAGGAAGAAGAACCGTTTCACTTTGGATTATCTGAATTTTACCTTCCTGGCTTTTCAGCATGTCTCTGTGAAACTCCTTTCCAATAACAGAGCCCAGTGTCCCAGGATTATCAATGTACAAGTCTATACTCCTTTAACTATGGGTGCCTTTCAAAATGGATGGCATTAAACCAGTACATAAGATCCTCTGAACACTCTTGAAGTAGTGCAAAGCTGACTTATAGAGTAGTGTGGTCAGACATAAGCTTTATCTAAAGCACTGTTGAGCCCGTATCTGTATTTAACTGCGCTCAAGCTATATCTTACTACCTCCAGGATCTATCTCAAATGCTTCAGCTGATTCTTTGGAAGACACCGTCTGCTGCCCTTAGACTAAATTTAGCCTTCTATAGCAAGCCTAAATGAGATCTAAACTAATCCATGGGCTTTTGTAAGCCTGCCCTCCTCTTGCCATGCCGTGGGGTCATAAGCCTGCCTGCCTCCCCCGCTGGCACTTGGGGCACTCCCGCCCCACACTGAAGTGCAGCTGGGTTGGCTTCGGCTGCCTGGTAGCCACAACTTCTGATGTCAAAACTAGATAATGACTAAACCAGAATGTATATGATATGATAATAACTACATACTTATTGGTTGATTTTTAAGTAAATTGACGCAACCTGTGTGGACGATTTTCACTTGCTATGTTTATTATATTTTGAAGTAAGCTTGCCTCCCTATTTCCTGTTTATTCTATGTTTACTGCGTGGAATTAACCAAACCTTAGTTAGCTGGATTTCTTTTCACCTCTAAAAAGAAATTCTATATGATAGTAAAACTCTGAAAGTAATAGTTTCACTGGAATAGGTAAAACTACAGTTCTGTATAACTTCTGGGCACATTCTTTCACACCTAAGCTTTCCAAGGTAAAAACTAAAGACAGAGGAGGAAAAGGCATATTTTTAAGCATTTATGCACTTTTTCTGAGCAAGAACAAAATCAATAGTACTCCATAGTCTGTTTACATTCTAAGCTTGATTTTTGTTTTAAGCTTAAACTTTTTCCAATGTGTCTTTCATATGAAATGGGATAACCTGGCCTATATTGCATACCGTACCTATATAGTTGTCGAACCATTTGGTACATTCAAAGCTTTTTTCTCCTCCTCAGAGCTACTCAATGCGTACCCTTTCCATAGCAATACAAAGTAAGCATTCTGTGATTTTGGTTTATTCCCCCGTGTAAACCAGGGTCAATCCCTGACTTGTTGAGTGTTGCGGCTGATGCAGAAATACATTTGTAGCTTTACTTTGTCATTTGCAGCACTGAGTTTTGTTCTTCATAGTGGCATATCTGGGTTTTGGAATTAAAAGGGGTAGTGCTTACTTCTAGGTTACACCTCCCTACCTCATCCCCTTACACAAAAAGGTTAAGCGTCTTTTCAAATTAAGGCAGCAGTAATTAACCAGTGGCATTGTTTGTGATTTGCCAACTCTGGGCGTTAATGAGAGAGAAATTAGCACTTAGCAGCAGGAGTTCCTGATAGTCAGTGGCAAATGCTTAATGTACCAACAAGTTAATTTTGGTCTTAAGTACTGCACTTAAGTGTTTTTGAACAAACGTATGGTACTTTTTTATGTGATCATACATATGGGCTGTGTGATATGGAGCTATAACAGAAGGAGTAACACAATGTAGTGGAAAACAGTGCAACCTACGTGGCACAGGACAAATTGTTTTTTTATAATAACACAGTCAAAAGCAGGATGGATGGATGTTTTCATGCTAAAGATGCACTTGCTCCTCTAATTAACAGTATGCAGATGTTCTTGTATATAAATTTTTTCATCAAATTTGGCATTTCTGAACATAATGTTTTAAGCACAAATTTTTACTGGAAAATTGTGCTTGAGCTGTGATGATTTGCTAGAAGGACATAGTTTAGCCTTCTGATGTGTCTTGAAAGATTAATTTTATTAAAAATTTCGATTTCAAAAAATAACAAATTACTTAAGCGTAGTGCCCAATGTATTTTATGGTGGACAGGGGATTCAGATTGCCACACGGAGCAAAATGAGCCCCTCAAAACTTGGGTTGAGCAGCTGCTGATTAGCATCAAGATTTTACCTGGCACGTGCGCTCGTAATAAGTGCTTGTGTATGTTTCATAGCTTCTGCCTTGCATAAAGTAGCCCATTAGAAATGTTAGGTATACTCCCTATCTTCTAAGGGGAGGTCCTTTTAAAATAACTTTGGTTAGTACATGAGTACATCCCCACCCAATTACCCCTTATATTATGTTCGACTAATGTGGGAACAGATAACGTAGTCTGTGAAATAAAAGCAAACCCATCCTGCATCAGCAGTTACTGCCTCTCATCAGAGTTAGTGGGCATCAGTCCTTGGCTTCGCTTGCCGTTTGCTCTTGCTGCTGCTAGGCTGGCTGGCCTCTGTGGTCCGGTGGGGTTGTGCCCCGTGTGAATTTAAGCAAAAGGAAACGGAGAGAAGCCCTTTGAGACAGTAGAGGCTGAAGCTGTTGGGCAGCAAGAGGAAACTTGGGAATTGGATGTAGGCGGCATCGTCCTTCTGCATGAGCCACTTTTCAGTCTGTGCTTTATTCACTGCTAAGTAGGTTTGAATATGTTGGCTAGTATAGCTGGGTTTGTCAGAGTTTTAGCATTTCCACTTTCAAATGTCATCTTTCAGTCGCAAAAAAGCACATTTGCCAGCGTTGCCTCAGCTATGCTGAGGGGTAATTTACTCTGCCACTAAACTGCAACCACTTCTAGGCTGAAGAGTTGTAGCCATAAACTGAAATGTTACAATGCTGTGCAGCAGTCTGGGGCAAAAGACTACCGTATCTAATTGAAACTGCAGGAGGAAGCCACAGGGGTTTCTTCTTCCTTTGATGCCTGTTCCATTACATGAGCACATCAAATAGAGTTTTCCCTCCATTGTTGGAAAGAAACCACCCTAATGAAGCTGGTCTGGCACTACCCATGGTTTTGAGTGCTTGTATTGTCTGCTACGTGGACATTTAGGTTACCGTGCACCACCCCCCCAACACATTTTCATTATAATTAAACATTTAAAAAAATAGGCTACCATATTGGTAAAGTCCTGAGCGTGGCTCTGCATGCAAACCATTACATGACATTCTATTGAACTTTTTCTTGTACAGACGGTATCTAACAGCTCATCCTGCACTGTTGTTTTTGGCAAGTTCACTACAGCATATAATAAATCAAGGAAAGAAAAAGCTTTTTGGCCTAATGTTGTACAGACTGCTGTAATGTTAGACTACAGAAAGCAGTTCTGTTTTTAGACATCCTTTTACTAACCCAACATTCATAATTTATGATTTCACTGTAAAATTCCTGCAACACTACACCAAAAGTAGTGCTGCCCTTTAATTAAGTGCTCTCAGTAGGAAAAACGTGAAACTGATGTGCAAAACATATCGCAGTACACAGTGATTGATAGTGATTACTTCTTTATGAACCCAGCCTGAAGGTCTGAACTTCCTGATGGGTAAAATAGTCCATGGGGCTACTTCCTGAGATTGCCTAGTGGGGATCAGTCAGAGTTAGCAATATCTGAGGAATTCCTGAGGCACATTTCACAGACACTGCAGCAGTAACTCTATTTCTTTCTGAATTGTGCTTTACGTTAACAGTTACCTGAGTAACAGCTCATTGTTATTTTTTAAAGATTATATTTTAAAGATTTGTCGTTATTTTCATGATGCTGTAATTTGCATGAACTGGAGCTTGCGTAAACCCATGTATTTTTAGTGCCTGCACACCCAAATCGGGAAAAGCAGAGTGCATGGCAAGAGACTTCTGTGTGTATCAAAGTTACTAGATGTTATTTAATATTTCAGGCATAGGGTCTATTTTAATGATATATGCAGAGTACTTAAAGGAAGAAACAAAGCTGATGTGGATTGTTTGAGTCTCTAAATAGCATTTTTAGTCATGGAATCAAGTGTTAATGACATATGTCAATTCAATGTTGATTAAAATCTGAAAATTAAATGGAGGTCAAATACTCTCCCCAATTTTGCAGATTTAATTTTGCAAATTAACAGATTTACTTGTGTTGGAGTCACAGAGGTGGGAAATAAAAGTTCACCTAGCACAGTCACGTAAGTTCGTTTTCTTTTTTGCGTGATAGATTTGGCCCTGGATTGGTCATCTACTGGTACGGATTTATTGAAGAGCTGGACTGCCATCGTGAACGCGGTATCCTGCTGAAAGACTGCTTTCCTACTGACATCGTGACTCTGCGACACAGCATGGCTCAGTGCTGATGTTGGGAGGAAGAGGTAAATCCGGAAGCAATTTTACTTTCCTGCAGTGTAAACTGATGGCAGCATCTGCCCTGAACTTCAGCTGAACTCCTGCTGCCCGCCCTTACGCTACTGCCTCCTTACACAAACATATCAAGAGTTTCTGTTTTGCTTCAGACCTCTGTTGTGATCAGCCAAAAACGACAGACACAACCCACTCATTATCAGCATTTCTGTCTCTGTCAAACAGCTAGTTTCTAGATACTCATAATCTTCCTTCCTTCCGGGTGGCTGCTTCTAACATTCTAAACAAAGACAAAAATGCACAACAAAAGGTGCAACTTTCAGTTCTTACCCCTGTTATGGAATCACTGTTAAAAATAAGTAGCTTTTTATGGTTTCACTCACAAGTTTACTCAGTGCTAGTGATCTGACTGAAACACCTACAGTGATGTGGAAAATTGGTAAAGACTCTTATTCTGGGACTTAAAAACAATATAATGCACAGCTCCTAAAGCACAAGTGGTAAGACAGGATCACATAAGTTCTGGCTGTTACAGTGAATAGCCAGGTTTGAGGACGATAATTTGTATATGTGTTTCATCACTATCTGATTGCTAAAATTAACAACGGCATCCCAAGTAATCAACTGAAAAATATCTAAGTTAGGGGATTTTTAGAGAAGAGGCGAAAGTGAAGAGCAAGGGTTTATTTTATGGATATGAGCCTGTGAAGTTTGAAGCTAGTTTTGTGGGGATTTTAATAAGCATTTTAATGACTTGAAAATAATGTGTTTTGTCTTTTCCTCCCCGCTCCCTCCCCGGAACCTAGACCTAGGAAGTCTCTTAACTGACTTTAAGGAAGGAATCGGTCTTGACCCCTGTAGGTACTGTAACATACCATTTTCTGGCATACTGAAGTCCAAAAGAACAATGTGCGGGAGCTCTCTATGTGGGTTACTTCTGAAGAAGATTACCATCCTGGTGTTCAATAAGGGGAGTGAATAAAAGGTAAACCAGTGCTTCATACTGGATCAGTTCCACAAGACAAATGAAGCACACAAATAGGCATGTTCCCTGCATACTTACGTATTCTTGCAAGAGCATTGTTGTTCTCTTGTTGGAACCACCAAAATCAGAGGTACCTTGGGGTGGCTGTTAGCCCTCCTTGAAGTTCTGAGGAGTTCAGAACTCATTTTGTTTCCATCCTCATGGCCTCTCAGAGGGGCAGTATGGGGGCTTAGATTTGTGCTTGCAGTTAGAGATTTCTTTAAGATAGCAGCTTATTGGGCTTGGCACACTTCAATACTCTTTTCTTTGCTAACTTGCATTCAGGAAAGAACAAACTATTTTTAAAAGTCAATGAGAGCCATGCGTGTATGCTCACTGTGTTCAGATTTTTGGAGAAGCAGAGGTTCGGATTCTGTTGTAGAATTAAAGGTGTGATAACAGTTGCCCTCAAGCACAAGTTGATAACCTCTTCCCTAAGGAAATGGTCTTTAAAACATTGTGATGCATATTCATCATCTTCTTTCAGTTGAGGTGATACTTTTTGTGCCTGTATGATTTCAAAAATCACATGCAGACTTTTTACAGTCTTGCCTTGAGTTAAAAGGGTATTAATCCTATTCAGGTTTTTTTCAGCTATAGTTTTCAGATGCATACAGTCAGTATTATGTTAAATTTTTAGTTCTCACTTTAAAACTTTTTGATATGTTTCAGACAGGAGTTTATCACTTTGACTAATCTTTAATTTTCAGGAAAAAATATCCTTAGTCTTCCTGGTACTCTGTCCCTTGCTGCAGAGATAAGCTAGTATAGCTCCACTGCAGTGAGTTATTGTTGCACAGAGATTATTTTCCTGGGTTTTAATGTGTTATGGTGGAAAGATTTATTTTTAAAAGACTATTCAAACACCTGTAACTCATTTATGTTTAACTATTTAAGGTATTGTGCTTGGCTTATTTTACCTAACCGGCTTTCAGGATCTGACCATAAAGGTACACAGAAGGAATCTGTGAGGTATTCCTGCCTGATGCTACACAGAAGCTGCATTTAGGGTGTTGCTGCCTCTGGGACTTTTCACTGGGGTTTAGGTTAGTGGAATGTATAAGATCCAGAAGAAAATAAAAAAGAAAAAATAACATTATCCTAGTAGAAAATTCAGAAGTAACGGTTGTCTAAGTGAAATGGGTTTTAAGGGGAAACTGATTTTGTTTCAGCTAGTGCATATGCTTTCTGTTGTATGAAATCACTTAAATCAGCTTTTACATGATGCACTGATGTTGCTTTTTCTTTCTGAATAAATTAAATTTATCTGCACAGATGTTGAAAATTCTGCTCAACCTCCATCAAAGCTTTGCTTTATTTGTTTTTACATTAAACAAATTTATGCAGGCACACACAGATAAATCAGGTTAGGCTTGTATTTGTTTATTTATTCCTCTACCTAATGCTGTGACATAACAGGTTGGAAAGCAGTACAGCTGTCTTTAATCAAAGCTTTGACCTCATCTTTATATATTGCCCCCTTTAAGAATCTTTGTATTAGAATGAGGATGAAATAAGCCACAACAGTGTACATACTGTTCCAATTTCATTACATGCTATTGAACAAGCTTTGCCATCACAAAAAATTACACTGTGTTGCTGTTTTAAATGCTGAAAGCAGAACATTAAAAAATTAATATTACTTTGTTATTCCTACTTGTGTCTTGCAAAAAAACAGTCATTTGTGTATTTTCTCTGTTTATCAGCTGTAAACATCAACTTTAATATTAAAGAGGAGAGACTACTGTTTGTTTGTGAGTTGTTTGTTGTTTTTGTTGAACAACACTGTAGTCATTAGAACCTTAACATTAAAGCCAAATCCAGTTTTATGGAGTATTCTGTAGAGTGTGCTAATGAATTATGCCAAGCCAGAAAACAGAAGTGTGCATAAAACTGAATGATGTTCTCACTGGCATATATAGACTTGCCAAGCATCTGCTCTTCCAAGCACTGTAATAAGGCCTGTTCTGAGCTTTAGGAATTGATGTAATTGTGTTGAACAGGGAAGTAAAACTTCCTTGTATAGACGGACCAACACAGTGGTGGGTTACACTCTAGTATAAAAAGAAAATATTTTTTTACCATTCTGGCATTCTGGGGATGCATTATTAGTATGAGTTTAATAATCTTTCCCTAAAGCCTGCTCAGAGCAGAATAAAACTTCTGATCGAAAGCTGAAGAAAAAGGACCAAATTTCTTACAGTGCTTACCTCATTACTATTTTATCACATTAATAGTACTGATAGTTCATGAATAATTTTCATCCTGTTTTGATATGTTCGCTCAAAAAGTCTTTCACTCCTGGTATTTGCTTTTGGATTTCTCCACCATCTAGACTGCTACAGAAGACTATTCATGGCTCTTCCCATTTGCCTTTAAATCCTCCCCCCCTTTTAATTTTCCGTCTTTTTTAACCATTTCACATTTATTTATTCAGTATTCTCCCATTTGCCCTTGTTTCCCTTTGAAACGCCTGTGCTATGTTTTCTACTGCCTGCTTCTGTTTCTGATACTACATCTGAATGTTTCCAGTTCTGTATGCACTTGGGCTGACCCACCATCCCAACCCGTTTTGCTCTTACTCCAATTTAAATACCGGCTTTAGGAGCCCTGCAGACTGTCCTCAGATTTCCCCACGGCGTTATAATGGCGAAGCAGCGTGCTGCTCTCCTTCGTTCTCTTGGTTTGCTGTCTAGGTCATTTCTGCAGGCCGGGCGCACTCACAGAGCAGAGCAGTAGTGCAGTCTAATCACTCCCACATTGAGAGTAGGGCTGACCAAGTTAAGAGTACACCTGTGCTACTAGAAAGTAGGCACAGCCAATATGAGGAATTCAGCCATTACAGTGGTCTTTTCTCACGCCTTGCTTGTGCAGCATTTCTGTAAGAAGGTCGGTTGAAGTCAAAGGTTTAGCTTTCCTCCTGTGCCAAAATCTACTTGGCTCAGAAGGGAGAGGATGGCTAGCTCCCCGGTTCCAAACCACAGTCATCCTAGCAAGAGCTTGTACATACTACAGGTTGTTCTTATTTACCAGAGTTGATGACGACTCCTTGAGGGTCAACAAAAAGTATGCAGAATTGAACTCAGTTTTTCCTTTTACTTCAGCTGAAGCAGTCAGGCTGTTTAGGTGGCTTTTGAAGGGATCATCTGCAGTTAAATGGTGAATACAGAGCAAGAATAACACTTGTTAGAAACATGCATTTGTTATTTTAAGGATGAGGTTATAATTACCTTAAGACAAATGCTACCCAAATATTAATTTAATATTATGGAATAAAATAAATAATAAATATTTAGGGGGAAAAAATAATAAAATGCCTGCAGAAACAAAACAAAAAAATCCTCCTATCACGTTGTTCTAAATCACAAAAGACCATTTGTTGTGAATTTGGGGGTTATTCAGAAATAACCATTTTATTATGTTGACAAAAGAAGAAACCTCAAGGGCTTGCTCTTCACAGCAGTATGATAGGAACCTAAAGCGTGCCCATTGAAAAATGAACTAGCTAACAATGGGGGCTTGGCAGCAGCTTCACCATTTATAGAGAAACTGTCTATCTAGTACGAGCTGTATAAAATAGATCTCACTTAGGTTAGGGAAAGGTCACAAGTTAGACAAAGTTTGGATAGTCTAAATGCGTTACTAAAAACTAACTCTCCTGTGTATAGTAAATATTAATTGAACCTGTATTATTAAGAACATGCCAGGATTCAAAAGATTAAATAAGGAAGATGTAATTATGAGCTAAATAATAAACAGAGCAGTTTTAGTTCCCCTTGTGTTTTTCACTTTCCTGCTATTGTTTCATATATGGCTGTTATACAAAGAGCAGCTTAGGTCAGCTACTATAAATTATGGGTTTCGTACAATAGTAATCTACCAAAATTATTTCAGAGCTGGATCAAAGAGCTTCAAAAGACTTTTCAAAAACTTTTCCACATAATAAAAAGACTTCATTTTGATGCCCTATTTTTATAAGGATTTCTTGATTTAGAGTTGCATCTTACAATATTCAGCTACTTGCATTCATATTATGTTATTGGAACACACAAGGTTTGCATAATTCATTTACAGCCTCAAATAAGCATGAAGTGGTAATATTAAAAAAAAACTTTTCTGCTCCATTTTTCAGGCTACATTTTTAAGCTTGTGTAAGTGAAAAGATTTTTGTTTGTGGGGTTTTTATTTAAGAAAAGCAGCAAGATTTCAGGTGAAATTTTATCTGACTTTCTTCCCTTTACAAACATATAAATTACAGTGGTAACAATCATCCACAATGATAACAATAATTTTGCTTGGTAGCTTTTATCTGACATCGTGTCCCTGCGTGCGATGTTAGTCTGCCCTCACTCCTGGATGGGCTTTCACCTAACGTGAACAACCCCACATCATCTGCACGGATCCATAGATGTGGCACTGCGATGTCAAAACAAAACGAAATGTCAATGCAAGCGTGTGGAGGCAAAGTAACAATATTGAAACCATGTCAGCGCACATCTGCAGAGACCACGTTACTCTGTCAGTGTGATTTTAGGAAGATCACTTTGAAATGTATAAATGAAATGAAACTAAGTCAATTAGGTAATAACAGTTGTGGTTCAGGGATTAATTGAGGGCCTAAGGTGAAGCCAGTGACCATTAACCCCAGCTAGTTATTAATTCTCAGGGAGATATCCTTGGCTAAGGTTATTCTCATTATTAGAGAGCTGGGGTTGGGTTTTTTCCCCCTTTGTTGTGTAAATACTTTTTGCTGTTGCCTCTCAACAGTGATAGCACAAAGTGCGGTGTTGAAGGGCAGTACAAAGCATATTAGTGCCAAGTTAAGTTTTCATAGAAACTGAATCCACCTAATGCCAGGCAAAGGCGCTTTTTAAAATAGATATTTAACAGATTTATCTTTATGTCCGGCTGACTTGTCTATAAACAGACAGAATTGCTATAATGTATTTACCTCTGAGAACTTGACGAATTAAAATAATACGAACATGGAAAAGTATCCATTCACGCAGCAACTACTATTTGCATGGCCCAAGTATTCATGTTTAACATAAAGCAGAGATGTAAAATGGTCAAACAGTAACAATATTAAATAATTATTTTTGAAAGTACCTAAACAAGCACCAAGTCAAGCTTACAAACTTCATGCAAATTCATGTTTCCAGAGTATAGGACTGTAGCATTAGGACACAAACATACAATATATTGTTCATCTAATACTATCAACAAGAGGTTTTTGCCAAGACCAATGTCTCTTTGTCCCAACATGCTGTACAAACACATACAAAGTCTCTCTGTGTCTCTGTCCTAAGAAGAGATGACATAGGAGACAAGGTCAAAGGAATACAACTTTTTTCATATATTTATCTATATAAATACATGTACATTTATGTATAAACATATACATATAATATGCACATATTATTTCTGCTTTTAATAAATATCAGCTACCCTTTCTCTTACAGAAATTCTTGTTACATGTTTGCTCTTTATAGGTATTTTGGTAGGGGTCTTCAGGAAAGGATGGTAACTCAGCACTTACCCCTGTCATACAGGAAGGTATCCTGTCTTTAAGTGTTGATGAAAGCACAGAGACAGGTTGACAAGTGACGGTGATGCTGAGGGAGCATGACACAGAAGAGGAGATGAGCTGCACCTGGAGGAGGCCAGGCCTGGCCCTGCTAGGAACCAGCAGGTTTTAGAACTTGAACTAGACATTTTGGGGCTTCTGTCTCCCATTTAAAGCTGCAGAGATGTGGTCTAACCTCACAAAGTGCCTCAGGGCTGCTAAGAACATTTCTGAAAGTGCTTTGAAACTCCCAGTATAAGAACGCTGTGGAAATACAAGCTTTCTTACCAGAATACATTTCCCATTACAAATGATATAATGGACTTTTTTTTTTTTTTTTTTTTTTGCTTTTCCACAATGAGCATTCACACCACACTCCATTTTGTATTCTGTCTCAGCATGACACCTCCATAATAATCTATTCTTAAAAACTCCAACGATGGAGATGCTGAAAAAGATTATGGGAATCCATACTGCTACCCATCTTTATTTAGTTAGAGATTTTCCAATGTCTTACCTAAATCTTTTCTTGCTATAATAAGCCTGTTTCATCTCATCCAATTATAAATGAATACAGAAAATAAATCTGGTGGCCACCTTCTTTTTCTGACATTTTCCATATTTGAACACTGTTTTCCTCAACTAAACACTACAAACTCTTCCAACATTTTTTGTAGAAAGTTTTGAAATTTATGATCGTATTTGTTACTTTACACTTGTCTCTTCCAGTTTGTCTCTGTTATTTTGTTCTAGTTTTAGAAACAAAATATCTTATGTACAAGATTCCTGCAAATACATTCCCTCAGTGACAAGTCGGTAGCTTCTGTTTAGTCTGGGCCCCTTTATAATGGCCAGATCCAGATTCATCCCAAATCCATCATTTTTTCATTCTATTATTTTTTTTCCGTCTTGCACATAGTACTTGCTAGTGTATTTTTAGAGTTTCAGCTTGCTGACTTCAAATTATTTCTGTGATCTGTAAGTTTAGCTTCAATTCTGATCTCATCCTTTGGAAATACTTAAATACTTGGTGTGATCCACAAAGTTTTGTACATGTGTAATCTGACTGAAATTAGTAACTTAAAACATTCAATGTTTCAAGGCAATTACGTGGATGACTTTGATGGTTAGCTGACACCAATAAAATATAACATTAAGGGGATATAGCCATCGTAGGATACGCTCATAAACCTCCTAACACCAGTCTTCAGAGTCAGTTTGTAGCTCAGTTTGTGAAATAAATATTTGCATAAAATACATAGTAGGAAAGAGTCTGCTAAGTGGAGCGTGCAACAGCAACAAGTTCCTTTGCTTAGGTGCACATTTGACATGAAGGTCCAAAGTCTCAGTTCTCACAGTTGGCTGAATTATCTTAACAATTCTGATATCACTAGCCCAGTTACTGGGCTGTACTGATGAGCTCATACTGACTTACCAAGAAGTCGGAGGCTCCAGTCAACACAGGTTTTCCTACACTTTCATTTCCCTCCAACCTTCCTGTGAAGTTTCCTGCAAGCAGCCACAGAGGGTAAGAGTTGTACGAGCTGTTTGTGTTCCAGCAACCCACAGCCCCTGGAAACTCGGCAACATTTTCTGGCTTGACAAGCAGATATGCCATAGGAGCACATAATAGTGTCATAGATGGACATTTGTCTCCCATATATCTAATCCATGCTGTACTAAGGTTGAAATAATCCTGTCCATTAATGCTATGCATAACTGGTTTATGTCCTTTGCCCCAAGACAGATAACTTACTCAAAGCTAAATGCTAACTAGAGTCAAAGAAGAAAATGAAGTATCTTAACATCTGAGCAACAATGGGGAGTTTTAATTACGTCCCAGATGAGATAGGTGTTAGATTCTTCAATGTTACTTTTCCAGCTATTTGGAGGGAAACTGTTATCATTTGTTGCAGCTAGCCTTTAGTGTGTAATGTACAGTGTCCCTATCTGCATTTTGCAAGCTGCACACCTTTCTTCTTCATTCTCCAGTTACTCAGGCACAATAACTTATTTCCAGAAAGTGGTCAGTTTGTAAGAGCTCTGCCATGAAGGCTCAGAAAGCAGACTCGGTTGGATTTTTCTCATGCTTCCTCATCTCTGCCCCAGACATGCTAGAGTCTATGAGTCTGATTCTGGTTTCACTCTTACCCTACCCTACATCATTACATTGCAGGGTTAAATCAGAGCCAGTGATCTACTGGCATCTGTGGTCAGCAGGATCACGCTGATGGCTAAACATTTACCCTGTAACTTTTTGAGAGATGGTATTTTATTCAGCCTTATTGGTTTCTGCTGAGGTCTGGTCACGTTAACAAGCTAGGTTTCCCAAAATAGAGGTGTTAACTTCATCCCTGCTTTCTGGGACACCCTTTTTCAAATTTGAAGTGACTAATAATGACAAAATGTCCATTTTGTAGCTGCACAAGGATGGCAAGTACCAGTATGGTGAGCCCCAAGTAGAAAAATAAGTTCTTGTGCTTAAACAATGAGTTCAGAATTGCTTTACATTTCCCAGTGCTCTTTCAGAAATTAAACTGCTTCACACTTGCCCTATAGGCTTTTTTTCTCAATATTTTTTTCTTGTGTTAGCAACACTTTGGTTATAATTCCATTTTAAAAAAAAAAGAAAAAAAAAGTGTTTGTTATTTTTCTACATTCTTCCCTAATACACTGTTTATTTCTGTCTGATTCTTCTTTCAGAATCACGTACCTAATCCAAAGCTCTGCTTGCTTTATGAAGAGAAACAAAAGCCTTCCTCTCACACGTGCCAAGCCTGGCCAAAGTTGTTCTTGTAGCTGCTTCTGAAGAGAGTCAACCTGCAGCCTCCTGAAGGACAACAGATGGAAACCTCACTGTCACCAGAGACTTAGATGGCAGCTGTACTTTGCCCAGTCCTGGTTTGCAAGATCCTGTGAAGGAACCCCACCTTGCTGGGCCAGTACACAGGGGTCCACAAGGTTTCTTCTGCTGCATTGCATTCAGTAAAAGGCTTTGTCTTTGAAATCAAAAGCAATTTTGTTCTCCCAGTATACTCTGCTAGTTGTACCTATGATACTTGCTTTTTTGTTTGTTTCCAATTTCACTAATGAGATTTTCCATTATTCTTTCCTTTATACAGTTTTCACTGCTTTCTGCCATCTGATTCAATCTGATAAATCTCCCCTATTCCCTTTCCGTGTGTTTTTACTCTAGGATTTAAAAAACAAGTGTTCTTAGAGGCATAGTAGCCAACATGCTTACAGCAGTGACGCTTTAAAACTAATGTACGCAAGTTGTTCTTTTAAATGTTGGCCAGTCAAAGGCATTGCTGTGCTTCCCACTGATCCACTAACAATGTTAAAGCACGACTTCCTCTGTCTATTTAGCCCTTGTGTGGCAAGCCCATAAGTGATGGCTTCCTGGTTTTATAAATAATAGCAGCTAAACAGTAAAGCATTTTCTGATTTCTTGGCCCCATACTTCCTTCAAAGATATCAAAAAGTATTTTCCTGAATTCTTTGGCAAGGCACATTTGATGTGACTCAGGAGCAGAAGAAAACAAAGGAGAGGACCCATCACAGGGATTAAGTCTCAGGTTTAGATCCAGGCCCTGACAGTCCAGTGACAGAAGAACCAAACTAACTGTTTCATCTCTTTAGCTGTGTTCAGCATCTGGCTCTACAGAATTGAATCAGCAATAGGATTAGTACTGACCTTAGCAGAACAAGATGTTCACCACACTGGCTTAGGGTCTGAAGGCAGTTTTGCAATGTGTTCCCATCATCTGCAGTCGTACTCTGATCTCCCCTGTCTCTCTCCTCCTCGCTGCAGTGCTTTCTCTCAGCTCCACAGGTCCAGATTGAGAGGCAGCTTGTGAGACACATATACTTAGCTAGATGTATTCCATTTGCCAAAGTGCTAAAAATGAAGATATTTTTAAATAATTGTTTCATTGTCTAGTTTGTTTAATCTTTCTGCATTGTTCTCACTTTGGAAAATTCCATTCACCCACATGACTGGGATAATACCTTCACCAGAAACACCCTTGATTTACTTTATCTGCTCAAGTTGTGGAGCCAGGTCTTCTCCTGTCCGTGCTGTAAACCAGCACTTCTTCAGCAACTTAAAAAATGTTTCTGTATTTGCCAATTTACAATTATTAAAGCTCTGGTGGTGCAATATAAAAGTCAATGCCTGGAGAAGGAAAACTGAGCTGGTAGATTTCTCTTGTTTGCATATAGCCTCTGCCAAAAATACCATGATATAGATACCACAAGCATATTGGCAAGTTTTAGATCTGAGTGGCACAAAAGTATGCTGCGTGGCAGATGAGCACACTGAAGGTCCATAAGTTTGTCATGAAATAAGAGGGGTCTTTGAATGGATAAAATTACCTGTGCGCCATTGTTCATTTAGTGAAAAGGGGTCATAAAGTACCGTTTTAATTCAGTTTAAAAGAAAAAAAAAAAAACACCACACTAAACACCACAGCTTTCAGAATGTAACTGATTTCTTCCAAAACTGTTCACTGGCTGATATACAGCACATTGTAACAGTATTTTGTTCATATTTTAAAAGATGTGTCTTGAGTCACTGAACCAGCTCAAAATATAAACCTCAGCAGATCACAAAAATGCTGAATGATTTTCAAATAGGTGAATGAGTGCTGATGCTGGGCTGTGCGAGACACAGATCAGCCATTCTTCCATATTTCTAAACGTATGAAAACTAAACAAGATGCATCTCCACAGGCTGAAGTATGGCTGACCTGAGCCAAGGAATGAAGGGAAATGCAACTGTCTCTTGTAAAGCACTTGATCAACCTGTCTCCATATTTCAACCTTCCTTACAATGAACCAGCCACTTAGAGTTTATAAGATGGAGGTTAAGACAAACACTTTAACCTACCGATGAATACAGCTGTAACGAAACAGCAATACAACGATGCTTTCCTACTCTTGTGCCCTAAATGTCAGCTGTGCCACTGAGGGATTTTAAGTGTGCTTAAGTGTTTGGGGTTTGGACTTTTTTTTGCTTTGCTGTTACTTGTTGTGGGTGGTGAATGCTCTTGATTTTCCCCAATTACAGCAAAGGCAAGAAAGAAGGAGAAAAATTAAAGTACTTCAAGAAGGAAAAAAAAAATTGCCAGGAACACTAGGAGGCCAAGACAGACACAGTCAGAGGCCTGGAAATTTCATTAGAAAGTCTGTTCACATGATGCCTCCAGATTCAAAAGTCTGTCATCGAATTGCACAGTCTGAATATAATGGAGATACAAAGATAGAGTTAATACCAAAGGTGGCCAGGAGGACTGCTAGCATAATGTGTGAAATGGGAAGATGAGAATTGGACTATCAGAACCTGTAGTGAGCTGTCTATTAGATATGACTTTTCTCCTTGTGAAATTAGCAGATTTGTCACAAAAATAGTTCAGGCAGAATGAATTCATAAACCTCTGAACTGCAAGATGAAATTTCTCTTCAAAGGGTCTGGTGTATCTAGCTAATCAGGTGGCAAGACAAAAAGCCCAGCAAGCATGCCAATAAGAAAAAAAAAAAAAAAAAAAAAAAAAAAAAACACCAAACACAACACACACCACCGAACAGATAATCCTCAGGTTCCAGATTCATCAGGGAGAGCGAGCTGAGATTTGTACGGTGGGTTTACGCTAAACACTTTTACTTGCAGAAGTAAAGCTTAAGTCATGCAACTGGAGCTCTATGAATGCAGAAAGCTTTCCTGGCTGTACCATCAGAAACACATCACTGGCATATTTCACAGCTCCTGCATGATGCCCCACTTTATCTACCTCTGTTGTCAATGCAGGGAGACAGGCTTTGGCCCCAACAGCAGTTCCACCTGGCACAATCTTCTAAAAACTTCCATCAAAAGTTACAGCTTGAAGTACAAAACCATTGTGTGTGAAAGAAGCGTCCAGTTACCTCATCTGAGACTTGGGGATGATTTAGTCATGCAGAGTAGCCTAAGAGAAGGTGACTGCTGCCATGAAGATGTGTACAAAGCTAGAAACTTTGTGAAGGTGCCTGCCTTGGGCAGCTCACCGGCTAGAATTATGAGTAACAGAATTAATACTGGCGGGGTGCACATCTTAATATGTTATACACTTGGGAAAGTATTAACTCTGAAGTTTACTGGAGCAGACGGACTATAGTAGCAAGGCAGGAAGGGATCACAGCAAACAAAAGCAGCCCAGCGCAGTTCTAAAAATAGTCTTGTTTGAGCAGCAACTAAAAACTCAAATTAGATACCTGCCTCAGACCTCATAACAGACTGTGATAAACCAGATACATAAATCTCGTGCTGAGAAGTCCCAGTGAACACTAACATTTGTTCTGCTAGTAATGCATAAGGGTTGGTGAATATTCTTCAGAGACAACTAATGTAACAATACTTGTAAGGTGCAAGCTTGTCCCACCACACCGCTGACACAGCTAAACCAAGGCATTAAAAGTAAGTTTATTGCTAACTACTGCACTAGAGTAAAACACAATAGACAGCAGCTCAGTTTCTAAGTCCTGTGTATAGCTGTGCTTCTGTACTCCTGTGTTTTGCTTTTCTGATTTAACATTTGTTTGGGGTTGGATTCTTTTGTTTGGCTGGTTTTGTTTCCCACATATCTTTCAAAGGCAATCTTATGCTGCACAGACTAAAATATTTGCAGTGTACTTTTGTTCTTACTGTGTACTCAGCAAATTTTCTCCAAAGCAAGGCCAAGTGAGGTTATGATACACTGAATCTGAAGAGGACTTTGCAAATAAGTCAGTGCACACATTCGTATTTTTGGTTGTCCTGTGAAATTCAAGTACTGTTAGCAGCAGAAATTATCCACTTAAATGTGTCAGGCTTATCTCATCTCTAAAAATTCTTATACATAGCCCTTAGAAGTAATTTAGCCCTACCAGTGGTGTTCACGGGAGGATATTAACCTCTTAATTTAGAAAGGCAGACTACAGCGTCTGAGCACTGCATGACAATCCACTACAACCTACAAGAGATAGCTTGTTGTCTTATCTTCCAAAAAAAATGAATTGAGAAATCATGAGTGGGATTTTTCTAGTGCAGTCAGCAATAGCTTAACTCATTGCCTCTAGACATCACTTACCAATTCTTTTAGAGGAATCTAAGTTAAGGCAATTGCCAAATGCTCTTGAAAATCCCTGTCCAGCTTTATAAAAAACTTCAATTTGAAATGAAATGCAGCTGTATTTTTTATTTATTTTTATTTAAGAGCATAGACACAGTTACATGGATGCTGTCAGTCAAGGAGAAGCAACTCAGCTGTATATCCAATTTGTTCAGGTATAAAGCTGACCTTATAGATAGACAGATAGATAGATACACACAGACTATTCTTTAGCAGGAGATGTAGTAGATAGAAAGGCAGAATCCCAGTGGGATGTTTACTGTTAACAAAGCATTGGGAGTGGTCTACAAGAGAAAGAGCTTTAGTCAGTGATGCATTCTAGAACATAAAGCAGGTTTTACAAACTCTGCAAAGCTAAGAAGTCCGTAGTATGAAATGCTGCTGAGCTCACAGCAGCACCACACAGGTACCGCAATCACATGTTGTGCATCTCAACTGTTCCAAGGAAAGAAATATGAAATGCTTATTTAGGGGCCTCAGCTCCCCATGTCATCACTGAAGGGGCTATCCACCCCAGAAGGTGCAATGGGGACCACCTTCGGGCTGAGCAGCCACCTGAAGGTCAACACAACTACTGCAGCAGGAACCCACTGGGGAGAACTGCGTGCAAATTCCTTTTTGCCCCTGAAGCAGGAGTCTTCATTAAGACATAGCAGCGTCTCCACCTACTCACAAACCAAAGCCTTAAATTTAAGTGCCTACAAATGCTTTCCCAATAAACAAATGTAGAGAACTCTTCCAAAGTACTTCTGTGTCTTCCAGACATAAATCCCTCTCTCAGTGCACTTGCATGGAAAGGCAGGTGGTTACAGCACCTTCTCGGGCTCAGAAAGGCACAAGTGGGTGTCCAAACTTGTAGGCACAATTGACAGTCTCCACTCTCATCTGTCACAGTCATTCTGATGCAGAAAGAACTCAAGTTTCATGGGCCAGAAAGTGGGAAAAAGAACAAGCATCACAGTACTATTTCAGTTATTTCTTCAGTCAATCTAAATCTCATATGAAGGAGAAAACTAAATACATATTAATGCACTTAGCAAAATGCAATTGTATAAGAGGGGGGACAGCAACTCACTCTCCTCCCATGTGTTCTGTAAAGAAAAAAGTTGCTATCACTCCACTTTAAGTAGAGATTGATTGACTTACCATATGTAGGTTTGCTTTTAGATTAACATACAGTTGAAACCCGATAGAGAAGTTTCCCCAACTTCTGGATCCTACCCAGGAAAAAAAGCCTGAACAAGGTGACAAGGTGAAAGTGCTCCAGGGTGCGGGGAGCAGAACTTCAGGCTTGTGGGGAATTCTGGGGTCAAAACCTGAGGTCTAGTTTGCCCTGGACACCTGGGAAATGAGCTGCTTGAACCAGGATCTGCAAGAATGATGTTCCAAGTTTATGCATCTAAATTAATTCCTTTTGAATCTAACCTTTAAGATTAGAATAGCAGAGACTCAAAATCTAACAAAAGAGAAGACAAATAGATTGACTTTTCATCTCACTGGCAGTACAGAGAAGCCTTTCTTCACATGCTGAGCTACCTAATGTTTCAGATGAAACAGATGTTTCTGTAACCAGTGTATAATTTTTACATTACAAAAATTAAGTGGAAAGACTCAATAAAGAGTTTAAGGAATCTAATCATCTCTCTTTCCCTAACTCTAAACGGGACAACCATTTTCTATAGGCTTCTTCAGTGGCACAGCCCAGCTAAACTGGTTTGTATACCTTACTCTAGAGAAGCTTAGCAGGAAAGGTAGCATCCAAAAAAAGGATGAAAGATAGGTAGGTAAAAAATACCCTTAATACCGGTATGGAATTTGCACCAGCTAAAGATGAAGTAAACATGAACACAAGAGCCCAATCTTCTTGCCATGCCTTTTTGGTTGATGCTAATATATACAATTACACACTTCCAAGTTCCCCTCCATTATGAGATGTTAACTTTAAACCCAGTATTTCTCTATCATGCCTTGCCAGACTTTTTTGTTTGTTTGTTTGCATTCAAACCATGAGGTAAATAATCTAGTGATTTGGCACAGCCTAAGTTCATAGGGAAAGTTCACCCAGGAAGTGCCAAGCACTCCAAAAATTAAGCTAAGTAAGGCATTTAGGTACTCGGAAATGGGGGGTTCCATGGTTTGCATTGAGTCACCCTCCATGACCGCCACTGGGACCAGAAGTACCCTTTTATAGAGCAACCCATTTCCTTCAGTATTCAGAGGATCTTGAGTCTCAGCTCCTACTGTTCTGTGCATTTTTTTGCAGTTTTTAAACCTTTCGAGCTGCCATACACGATTGCAAATTCTCTGTGGTGCCGAACGCCCCCAATTCCCTGAATTATCGCCATAACTCATTACATGAGTAGGCCTTGCTGGTTTAACAGACAGAATTAAGATCACAGTGGATCCTACGTGGCATTTTATGAGTACACCAGAAGGCTGAACAGAAGAACTCACCCAGGCACAAACAATTCCTGTATGATATAACAGGATTAGCAAAAAAAAAAAAAAGAAACCACCACACTATATAAGCTTGAAAACACTTGCCTCACTCTTCTGTGGTTTGAGAAGTGAAGTCTAGCACAGCAAAACAAAAATCAGACCTACTTTTAATCTGTGAACAGCTCTCTTGATGAAATCTGTCATGTTTCTGGCTTCTTTTGTTCCTTGTGAAAAGAGCAAAAGTGTTATTTTTTGTAGAGAATTTCCAAATGTTTTATCTTTATTAATGTTTCTTTATGATATAGTTCGTCACTGCAGGCAAATCTCATTCATTAATTCTTCCATTGTCAAAACAACATAACCAATAGTTTATAACATCATGAATCTTGGACATCAATCATAATATAGAGATTCCCCATTATGTACAGGATTGTCTATTCTGATATGTTTGAAAGGCCAGTCATGACTGGTTATACATTAATCTGTTCCTATGAGCAGCCTAATATTCTGTATTGAAGCAGTCAGCCTATTAATGGCATATGAAGTTTTTAGATGCTTTTGTCACTGTTTGTGGTCTTCCAGATGGTAAGAAATTAATCGCTAGGTTTAAATATTTTTTTAATGCTCTTTCTGTGAGTTTCATATTTGATGCAAGATTTGGCAAGTCCTCTGAAGTTTGGGTTCTTAAAGATACAGCCTTCTACCCAAAAAGCTTGAGATCCTTACTCCATGTTACTAAAATGCAAACAAGAAATGAAAACTATTGGGAAGGAGGCAAAAAAATTATGTAACAGAAGTGATTAATAGTTTAATTTCTTACAAAAGAGTTAAGCAAAACGTAGCCTCACTATCTAAGTGTTCAAAAAAATATGGCTGTTTCAAGACCTCTTTAGAAAGATTTATCCATCAGCTGTCATTTTTCTCTTAAGCAAGATACACAAAGATTCAGTGCTGCAAGCACCTGATGTACACATTTAAGAGACCTCAGTGCCTTTTCTTTGAGGTAACTTGAAGAAAGAGCACAAAACCAAAACAATAGTAGCCAGAGTGCTTCTCGGGGCTCTTTTCTTTTTTTGATTTTGGGTCTCTTAGTGCTGGCAATTTTTAGTTGATGGGGGAAAGTGGAGAGGAGACCACTCAAGTCATCGCTGCATCTGTGGGTATTATGTGATTATTTAAAGGATCTAAAATCTGCATATCCCATTTGCTTTTTTACACAACTATAAGCAGGTCTAACACCACAAAAACCCATAGCAAATCACCAGAATGGGGGAAATCGGAGGAGCTGAGGGCTACAAGTGACAGGCTGTTATGTTGCAAAGCAGTAGGTCATCTCCTGCAAAGTTTTGAGGCAGAAGAAGGGAGTAAAGAGGAAAAAGCAATGGGCTTCAAGCCTTAAAACATGATGATCAAACAGGCAATAGATGACAGGTGATTATCAGTTTGGAATGGTGCAGTCCTATGTACCAGGTGCTTCAGCTCTGGTAGGAAAGACACAAGCTTGTGCTTATTTAGGGAGCAGATTTATCCCATTCTTAAACTGCCGGAGACCCCCCCTGCTTGGGTCAGAGGTCACATCTAGTCCGACTTCTGAGAAGCATGCCCTTTCATAAAAGCAGAACAGCACAGCCAGCTCACTAAGAACATTTACCCCAGGTAAACTGCAGTTAGGTGGCCCAGGCAGCAGAACCTTGCCAGCTTCCCTCAGCAGCCACCCACACCAAGCTGACCCCCTGCCCAAAAACCAAGGCGTGCAAAAGCTGCAGCCACCCCGGTCACTTTAGAAGTATTTAAAGGGTCCTGGACTGCTTTCACAGATGGGCTGTCATCAATCGAGAAATCGTTCTGTTTCCCCACTTCTCCGCCCTGAGTGAAGGTGCTTTGCCAGGGCACTGAGGATCACCTCCAGGCAGGAGGCAGCCTCGGGTCCCCAGCCCGCTGGCTGCACGCCGGGCAGTGGGAGGCCAGCCCACCACGGCCGGCAGGGCGCTGCAGCACTACCAAGAGCAGCACCCCACTGGCAGCCCACAGTCCCCTAGGCAGCCTGGGGACACTGGTTTACCTCTCAGCTTTCCCCTCCTTTACCTGGAAGTTTCTCATCAAACGCCTTCTCACCAGCCAAAAACAGGAGACCGTTTTTATCCGAATTATCACTGCTGACATTCCCCAGCTAACCACTAACCTGGCTGAGCAGAGGAAAACTGATACAAAGGAGAATAAGGGGAACACTGGGTTTTCTTATTTCTTGTTGGCAAAAATTGTGACAGTTGACAGCTATCCCATTCCTATGGCTGATTTTGACCATGACGGCAAGCATATTGAATGAAATATCACAGTTTAGACTTAGAAGCAACAACTGGGTTCTTTGTTTCAAGTTTTGTTTTGATTTTAAGTAAATACTGCATTCTTTTCTTTCTCCAGTTCCCAATTCTTGTCAGGCCACGTTCCTTCATCTGCAGTGATTTGCAGTTTTGGAAGAACATGCCACCATGGAGATCTGAATACATACACGGTTATGTTTCCTTGCTACTACGCACCACACCTAAAGAAGGTCCTTGTATCATTGATGTTGCTATCCCTGATGTTGTACACATGTGGAAAATATCTTCAGTTACCAGTACAGTATTTGTGAAGAAAAAGAAAGCATTAGCTAACCTTAACAAAAAAAAACAAACAAAAAAAAAAAGGGGAAAACTAATGTTCACCACATGCAGTGCCTTAAGAATTCAGATGAACTTTCTGTGCTTCTCTTCTTTTGCTTTGGAAAAATGTGTAAGCCATGATTTTAAATCATTTGCAAACTCCCCAGCTTTATTAACATAGGCTGACTGCATGAAAGCACTATTTTAACCTTAAACTGGACTACTAATAAAATCCCTACACAATACCAGATATGTTTAATTTCAGCTTTTATTGCACTATTATTCTAGTGGATCCCAAGAACATCTGATTGAAGTTACCTTAAAAGTTCTGCATTTAAATTAGATACGGAACCAAATAAACTCCACTGATCACAACAACCTTGAACTAGTGGAAATTCAGATCTAGATCCAGGCTTTGCAGCTGGATTCCATCCCAAGTTTAAATGCGACTGAGAATCAAAGAGTGTTGTGGCTACACACACAGTTTACAGGAAATATTCAATTCAACATTTTTGGTAGGTGTTCCATCCTTTCATTACCCTCAAATTTCTGCCCAACTCTTCATACCGATAGCTGAATTCAGACTCTTGCTTTTTTTCAGAACCAACTAAAGCCTTAACAGACACATCACTTCACTACAGAATAAAGATAGTGGCACTGATTTGAATTCAAAACTCTATGAACAACTGTTTCACATCTAAGTAATTGCACCAGCAGTAGTGGGGTTGCCTCCTTGTTTGGGGGAGGGGGGGGCATTGGAATCACAGCCCATGACTTAATCATACAACATGAAAAGCCTTTGGGCTATCTTCTCAGCTGGGATAAATAAGCAGAGCTCTATTGGTTTCTGGGTGAATGAGATTATAATTTGAATCAGAAGCATGGTGTTTGTTTATACCATAACAAAGTATCACAGAAGTGTGTATCATAAGCCTTAAAGCACTGCACTCAAGGACAGAAAAACCCACGAGTCTGAGCTTAGGTTTCAGTGACTCCAGTGAAGTTATGCCTATTTATTTCAGGATAGCAGTGCTGATGTGCACCAGCTGAGAATCTGGCTCTTTAACTCCTAGATGACAGCAAAAACTATCTGCAGGGGGAGGGAGAGGGAGCAGGGATTAGAGGCAGCTTGAGCACAGAGCTGTACCACTGATAAATGGGCATCAGCCATCTCTTGAACAGGCAAGCCTGTTTCTTCCAAAAGCAAAACTGGAAAATTAATAAACACATGTAAAAGACTAATACAAAAGACATATTTCCTTAAGGAACTGCAAATATGTACACTATGCTTTGCATGCCAGTACAAAGGATTTTGATCTTGAGTAACACTTAACCAGTTACTCATTTTGTGTGCTTGCACATTCAACCCTCGTGATTCAAAACAAGCTCCTGTATAAAATGCCTTTCAGGACAACCCATCCATTCAGTTACATTGAGCACAGGCTGTCAACAAAAAACAAAACTACCTTCTCTTCCATGCAGCCAAACAAAACCCTAAACCAACCAGCAGAAACAAGCTCAAGGGACAGTTTCTCCCTGTATCACACACACACTGCTCATCCTAGTGGGAGATGACACAGTATGTATCATGTGCTATGTTTCACAATAATTATGTAAGAGAAATCACACGTGGCATAAACAGAATGTAGAACAAAGAGCAGCAGCATATGTTCAAATAAACTAATACCTTATTTACTGTAGTGGACTCGATATGTTAACAGGTCTAATGAACCTAATGACTTCATTACCCAATCCTCTTTTTTTGCTCTTCATTGAGGCTGGAGCCGATTTTTTATTGGGAATTATTATGTTTATGCAATTCAAGCATATTGTTATTTGCTACTTTCTGCTTGATCATTGGCATTCTTATGAGAGAAGATGATGATGGTTCTGTCTAAATGTTGGAGGGGGATTATCACGGACACGGGAAGTTATTAGGCTTGATGCAATATAGAGAACATTTACAGTCAGAAAACAGCATCTTTCATTTTTAGGAATGAAGGTAATTGTGCTTTGTGACAGTGCACATCCTTAAGATGTTATGTATCATTGCGTACTTAAAAAAGCAGTACACTTTTCATTGATCTTTCAATTTCATTTTGATTTAAAATGCAGATCTTTCCCTCCATTGAAATCTTATCATTTTTATTTTAAAATGTATTGGAAAAAATCCATTTCAGACATATGCAGAGCCATAAATTACTTTTTGTGGTTGAAACAGTATTCGCTTATGTCATGAGTTGAACATCCTCCTTTATTAGAATGCTATTTATTGCCACCAGCTGCAGTGCTTAGCTAGGAAAGTTCTTGACACCAGCGATTGCTTTTCAGCACCAATGCTTCCGGCTGCTAACGGGGGCTTCTATTGCCAAAAGCAGCCACCCCTCTTAAACTGTTCCTTCTGGTATACAGACAGCTCCTGTCATTGTTACCCAGCGCAGGAGCTGGGGGAAAGGGATTGGATCTGAACCCACTGCTATGTAATCTCTTTAGCTATAAATCTCCTATAACTTTAAAAGGCCTTACCAAATGCCGCTAGCTTGAAAGCTGTCAAATGTACTCAGGAAATCTACCCATCAGTAATGGATTTTTTTCAAAATTAAGATGCAAATTCAGCTTGTGAGCAAAGGACGTTTCACGTAACTAGCCTCAGCTTTAGTAAAAGCAACAGGACTTCTGTATGCATCAACTATGTAGCCACCAGTCTCTATTTTATTAGGTTTTAGAGCAGGGAGAAACCAAAGGTAATTACTCTTCTTCTGTTAAGGGCTGTTATTACTCCTGCATGAACAGTTAGCATTGCTATTTTCTTTCGCCTATGCCTATGGCAACCAGGAGAACTAAGCAGAAGGAGTATAAAAGTGGCAGTGTCAACAGATGTCCTACGGAACAGTAAGTGTACCTTACACAGTAAATCTTCAAAGCGGTAGCATGTGTGCTGCTCCTGTGTATGCAAATCCTGCTATTTTATTGATATCATTTGCACACATGCCTTCTTCACAGCTGAACTCTTGAAAAGCCATTGCATATAATTGGGCTCAACTAAGCAACAGAGGCAATCAGTGACAGGAGGAGACTGAACTCTTTTAACATGGAAAGAATTCCTTTCCTCCCTCAGAAGAGAAACACCCAGTAGGTCAAAGAGGAAGGTTTCTCTGCAGTATAGCACAGACAAGCCTGTTATACAGATGCCTGAACCACTGGAATCTAGAATTAAAAAAAAAAAAAGGTCAAGTCCTGAGCCTTCATGAACACAATTTTTCCCTTTAATTAAATAAAAACATGAGCAAGTATACACACTTTTGTCTAAACGTGTGTTTAAAAACCCTAAAACAATCAAACTAGAGTCTTGGCAGAGTTAGGCTCTGTCACACAAGATAACTTCACTGGCAAACATTCTGAATTTTTTTTTTTTTCCTCGCTGTGAAAACTGATAAAGTAGGTGTCCTATTCATTTTACAGACAGATTACAAAAAATAATCATTCTTCTGCCCATAATGAAATTCCTTTACAGATTCAGAAAGTACAAGAGACATCTGAAAGCTGGAGTTATTTATGGGTCAAAATACAATTACTCTTTATTTCTTATCTTGTCCCTGCAAATAACCCAAAACAGTTGTTAGCAAATTACTTTCTCCTTCATATCTTTAAACTGGAGATAAGTATATGTTTCCTTTAAATGACTCATAAAAATAAAATGGCACAACAGTTTGACTGTAAGTGTTATGTGTGACTGAGCAGCCTTCATAAAAATTACTACTTTCTTTGCATCTGTAATCTCCTTTGGCCAGAGCCTGGGCCACACTCTGCCCTACACACTACATCCTAATATAAAGCCAGTATCCACTTCCCCACCACTGAAAGAGGTCTACTCCGTTACACCGATCCCATTCTAGACTTTACTTTGGGAAGTACAACACAAGATATGATAATGTAACATCATGAAGAACGGGTCCTTTAAACAGCTTCTCTCCTCTATTCCAGCTGGACTTCTGCCAATTCAAATGGATGAGTGAGGGCCAACAGACATATTAGTGCAACCCTGTATTTACAGTTAAATTATCCCCTGGATGACCCTAGAGTCAATTTATGGGTGCAGAGACTAATGTACAATAGAGTTCAGAAAGACTCTAAAGCGTAGCTTTGCGAATGCCTTAACACGTGCTGCTGGGGGGACACCCCAGCACAGGGAGGCGGGGGGGGGCACAGGGAAAGAAGTAGAATATGTATGTGCTCATTTTCTGTGTTTGTGAAGAGTCCTATTTTGTGGGGGTTTCTTCCATTTCTTTTTGCCCCTTTTTGACTAAAAAAAACCCAAGCATAAAGAAAGCCCCTCTGAGTTCACATACCAGTAAAAAAGAAGTCTACTGATCTGAATTCTTACTACAGTTTAGAACAGCAATTTATCTCTGCAAACTAGTTGTCTCCCAAGGAGTTCAGCAGTTCAGCAGTATAACTCTTTCTCATCCCTACAGATGCATGAAATACCTCTGGCTGCGCAGTGCACAAGCATCCTCCACATTAGCAATGGTGAGCGCAGTGGTCCTCTTAGTGCCCCTTCTCCTAACGGTCTTCCTGCATGAAGAACCGCCAGCTTCCCACAAATAACATTCTGTGTCCTGGGGTAAGCAAGGCAAGCAAGCCAGCAGAAAGAAAATATGTATGAGTATTCATTCCCTATTCCTTTCTTGTGCCTGGGATCTTAAAACAACAGGCAGAAGAGGTGTCCAAAATTGTGTATTTAGCTGGCTGCCGGGTTACCTGGCAGTAAACTTTGCAGGATGTTACTCTATTTCCACAGAAATGGCTTTGCTAGAAGTTCTGAGCAATTTGTGTAATCCTTCCTTGGTGTAGAGCAATCCTCCTTGGTATTTGATGGGGATTGGGCTTTTCCCTGAGTTGCCTTGCTCAATGTAAGGTTTCATTCTCACGGCTTTAATTTTTATCTCACTTTATAATTATCAGCTGACTTAGTTTAAGCTACCACAGAAACCTGATAAGCTTTAATCACTTCTCCTGACTCTCCCCAAAATGCCATTTCAGAAACAACTCAGATTTTCAGACCAAGGTAATTATAAAAACAAGCCCACCAAAAACTTTTGAGTAACAAAAAAAGGCATAGTGATGCAGCAACATCCTCGTTTATGTATTTTTTTTTTTCTTTCAGACAAGAAGAACCATAGTTATTTTTATGGCCAAGTCTCTTAAACTGTTGTTTCGAGATGCATTTAGGACAAACATATAGCCCAGAAAAGATAAATAGTAACTGTTGCGTGTAAAAAAAAAAAAAAAAAAAAAACACAGCAGCAAAGTAAGATTAGAATATTTTAGTGCAATTTCAGTAAGTTTAGTTCTGATCATAAAAATTATAGTTATGACTGTCACAGAGCTCTCTGATGTCTGGTCATTAATCCTACTAGCTTTCTGGTAGGAGGAGTTATCCGCAGCTACGCACAGCTTTCCTTTCCATATAATACTGTTTCCCACGTAAACATACTGCTTCAGTGGTTTACTACTTGAGGCTGCTACCATGCACTACAGTAGGTATCTGTACCTACTCTGTAGGAGCAGGAGTTATACAAGCACCAACACAAGATTCTGGTAAGGGAATGCAACTGGCCAGGTTGTGTTACACCAGACTTTGATGCCACTAAGTGAAAGAGTCAGGTAGCAATAACAGCCTCCAGAGCAGTTGATTTACAAGCCAAAACCCCTCAATGATCTCAGAGTTAAATGCAAGCAAGAGAGGAATGAAAAGCTATTGCAGATGCTTCCCCATATACGACCGGGCAGTGTGGCAAAAGCAGGACCACCTTCCTGCATTTGCTCCTTTGAATACAATTATTCCCACCAGCAGCAATAATCAAGGAAGGCACTTGACCGCTGTCTAAGAAAATGTCTATCCCATTCACACCACCAGATCAATTGCACCAGATATTTACGTGAAACCCTTGCAGCAACCACACCACCAGCTCACAGAATGAGCAGTGTACAGCTCTGAGGCAGCGATGTGTTTGGCTACCTGACGCAGGCCATTTTTACACTGGTGTTTCCAAAAGCAGAGAAGTAGGACAAGCTTTTCAAACTTGGCTGCCTGAAGCAATCTATCTATCCACCTATCTGAGAAGCTTAACTGAGCAGCCTAATTTTTAGATGCAAGCATTCAAACCTCCCATTAAGTTGCTGTCAGAGACTTTCCAGAATCTCTTGCACTGGCCTATATTTGGCACATCTATAACTAGCCCTAGAAATGAAGCACAAAAGCAATTGAAAACGAATGGCCAGATTTTCAATAGTAACACAGAAGGATATACTTCAGGTTTTAGTTGCCTAACTTGAGAGAGTAAAAGGGTCACATTTCCATAAGTGCTCAGCATGTGCTTTGAAAAATATTAAGCAGTATGTGAGCACTTTAACAACCAAAAAGGCACACCGAAGCAAAACAAGTTCCTGCTTACTATAACAACCTTTGACCAGTTCACCTGGGGATGGCAAGTTCAGTTGCTTTGTGACAAGCACGTGGATGTGGCAGACAGACCACAGTCACGTGCTATGGAAACTTCATGGTTACAGACACACTAATAAATCTTGGATTTCCCTTGCCTTTAAGTTACCCAAACCAAATAAAACCATATAACATCCAGGTAGGACCTGTTCTTTCACACTGTAGAATCCAAAACAAAATTTCTACCCATGGGAACTAATAAACTTCCATACTCAGGCAATCTGGACAATTGCCCAGGTGGATGATCAGTCATCTTTAGCAGAAAATCATCCTGCAAAGGTTATTTTGCACAGAATGAAGAAAGGAGAAGAAAAAAAAAGTCAGAAAAAAAAAAAAAAAAGTCGAGCAAACTGTGGGACTTCAGAAGAAAACACAGTCTTGCCATCTTTATGAAAGACCCAAATAAACTAGGGCAACAGATGCATCCAGACACTACTCAGGAACTGCAAGATGGTTTTGCCAGAGAAATGTGTAGATGTTTTACTTGGATGCAACTGGAAACTGAAAACTAAATGCATGCAACAGTACAACAGAGCATCTGAATATTCTTTGGGACTGTAAACATATCTATTGGAAAAATTCTGTTCAAAAGCTTTCCACAAAAATGGACTGCAGCATCAATAACACCGTGTAGGATTTAATGTGAAGAAGGACATTAATGGGAATGAGCGACATTATTACAGATTCTGGTAGCCAAAACCAACAAGCTTGCTTTCACTAGATCTCAAAGAATAATTTTTAATTTAAGTACTGGCATTATAGAAAGCCACAAAAAAAAAAAAAAAAGTCTCACAGGCCTGGAAGTGAGAACATATTTCATCTCCAACCAGAATATCAAGTCCATTCCAAAGCCAAGTTACTGGAAGTCTTCCGTCATTTCCAATCATTTTATTTCCCTCCTATCTTCAAAATGGGTGAGCAGATATCTTCCATGTAACCTCCAAGCACCAAGCATACACAATATATACATTTACTAATTTCATAAATATAAAGCTCATTGATCTCTAAAGCACTATACTTAATGTACACCAGAAACAGAGGCAGTGCCTTGTTAATACAAATAGGATATATGATTTTATGTCTTGTGACAAATTGTACTAGATTTCTATTTAAACAAAAGGATTTGTTGATCATTCTAGGAGTGCAAGTTGTTCTTTAGAAAGAAAAGTGGCACTGGGATACTTGAAAACATCCATTAAAAATCATAAGCTGGAAGCAGTCACCAAATAACCACAGCCACAGAAAAAAAGTTGTGAACAGTGCCCACCAAGCTTTGTTAGAATTGCAAATCACAAGCCATAGCCTGATTCCTGGTTTATTGTTTCTACAAACTTCAGAAAAAACAGAGCTGAAGGCATCAACAAGATACAGCAATATGCTCTGAGTCAAGCCCTTTCAATGGGACTTCTTAATTCAAAGACAGAAGGAGCACATTAGCAACAGCAAAGCAAGTTCATTTTCAGCATATAAACATACATTTTAAACGAAGTAAGAAATGGAGAAGCCTTTTTGATTTACCCCACACAGATATTTCCTTGCCTTATCATGATCTGGTGAATGCTCCAACTGCAGCCCCATGCAGTCCATGAATTTCTATTTCCACGAGTAACACAGTAGTTAAGAGATTTTCTCCAGACCAGCCCAGGTAACTTCTCTAGCTTACTACAAGAGCAGCTTATCCAAACAGTTTGCTCAAGTCCCAACCAAGAACACCACTTGAGATGTCTTTGTAGAAGCAAAAGCAATCAGGGGTCATACACCAAAGCACATGCCTGCTGCAACCAAACCCCAGAACACAGCTGATGGGCGTTTGCCACCTAGCAACCTGCAGGCTGTGCTTACATTAGAGTGATGTGCTTCACATCCACTGAAAGCTGCCCGGCAGCAGGAAGCCTGGGTGGGCTTTCCTCTTGACTTTTAAAGCCAATTGCCTGCTGCACTTCCAAACTATTTATTGCTGCTGCAGGGAGAAATGAAATTTCCTTGTAACAGATCTTCTCCATAAGAACTAAGGCCTGCATGAGTATCACCGTCTGCTGAGAGCTGCAGAGTCACGTTAATTGCCTCATTAACTGCACTGTTATTACTAGGGAGAGGTTGTCCCTTGGTTAGGGTTTTAAAGAATCGGGCCCAAAGCCTCCTACAGTAACTAAGAGTAAGGGAAGTCCATAAGAAAAAACCCTGCTCAGACAGAGCAAAGAGCTATCTACACCGACATTTCTCTGAGTGGCTAATCAAGCGTTTTTGGGGGGAAAAGCATAGGAACAGGAGAAGCACCTCATAAAACTTTTTCCAGTACAGTAGCTTAGGAACCTCGTGAACTAGGAGAAATAGACCCTTCTCCTTGATTAAATCTTTAAGGTTAAAAAACAGGAAGTAGCAGACTTGGTTTCAATAATAACGATGCACGAAGCCTTGTACCCCCCGGATGCTGTGAACCTGACAGCTGTTTACAGCCATTCAGGAAGATGAGGGAGCCTATTGCCAACACACGCTAGAAAAGCATGTGATAAATGCAGAGGAAAATTTAACATTTCAATCCAGATTATTAAGAGAAAACAGTACTTCATCCATCAAATTTACATCTGTCCTGTCCAGGTATTTATCGGCCTGATTCTGTGCTGTATAAGCAGAACAACGAATGCGGTGGCAGTAGCTCCAGGAGCTTTGCGATAAGCTTCCACTGTGTCTACATGTGCATTGATGGGCTTAGCACAGAAGAGGTTTTACTGCCATGTAACTCCAGCTAGTACTAAACATCAATCAGGCATGACAAGTTAGTGCATAAGATCGGGTTGTTCTTGCTAATGCATGTTTCCACGAGTGTATGAACTTCACCGTTGCTGAAAGTGCAGAATGACTGGGATGGGGCTGCAGTGGGTGACAGTGCAGCCCACTGTCCTCCCTCCTACATGGTCCACCCTGTGATGTGTGCTTGGCTCCCTGCAATACTCAGGGAGTTCACTGCTTGTTTTTAGTAAGAATCATTTAGGAGCAGTGTGTTATATCCTATTAGAAAACAAATCCATTGTATTTAACCATGAATATGCTAGGGAGTTAATTTAAAATTCCCTTACTGTACACATCATGTTATTTTTTCAATTAAACTGATTCAATATTGGAATACAGCATAACTATGTTTCCTTGAGTACTCTCATAGGCAGTTGAACATCTGGAGGTAAAAAAAGCAACAGTAGAAAAGAAGAGATGCCATACAGGTTCTTCCTATCAGACTGAAAAAAAAATCCGTAGTCCCTACATGCTGCTTGAAAGTGGATATAAACTATCTCTGAGAAAGGAGATGTAGAACTTGAGACTATCAAGATAGAACAGGGGGATATGAAAAGTATAAATATATTCAGGGGAAATTCTAGGGTGCCATTGCTGCCATCTGCAAGATGTGTTTCTCTTCTGGGTTCCAACTTCTGTTGCTTTTAGTGTAAAGTGAATATTATGTTTTTGCTGCTACTTACACCGTATGCATCTCAAAGGTTTTCTTATTCTTAATTAAAATTAGATTAATTAAATTCTTCTTCAGAATTTTTAGTGTCTTCAACAACTTTCTGTTTCCAGGAAGAGGCCTACATGAGGACAGAAGTGGGAAAGCGTGTAGGGAATGTAGGAAAGCAGGGACAAAGAGAATAGAACAGGAGTTATCTGAATAAGCTCCATGTCCTGCCAGCTTAAAGGCAATGGAGTTATTCCTACCATCCACTATCACTTCCTGAAGCTGTAACTTACATTAATTTTTTACATGTTTTATGCATAAAGTAAAGCTGCCTCAAGCACTGTTGGCTTCTACGAGTTGGTCTTGCTCAGCACATCACAGAGGGTCTCGGTGACCTTGGCTGAATTGCAAGGGTGAAATTTTTACATTGATGAACTGTTTTGAAGGGAAATAAAAGTCATGAGTGAGCATTTTTGCACTGTCAAACACAATTCTGTCCCTTCTCATCTTTCTCTCTTAATGGGGGTGGTTAGTATAACCATACATGGGGCTGTTACTTCCAGCGCACCTATCTATATGTAGGTGTCTGTATATAAATGTAAATAAACCTAGGGTCTGCTCTTACCTGAGTTGGCTTTTGGAGTGTTTTCAGAATCAACATAGCGTGTGAAATGCAGTTTACTTCTCTCTTAAAAGTTCTGTGCAGAATTGCTATAGTACAGCAGCCGGTGTACAGGTTTCACACACCTAATACATTTTGTCTGTTTCATTGTATCTCATGAACATTAATGAATTAAGTTTCAGCAAGGAACCGTGTGAAGACTATAATGATTAGTGTCATTTAAGGGACGATTTGTGTAAAAAGTGGCTAATGATGTAGCCAAATTCATTCAGTTGTCAGTAGCAAAGCAAAACATAAAACCTCTGAGCCCTAACTCGCAGGTGATCACTCAGATCACAAGCTCCTCAGTGCTGTTTCAGAAATACCACCTCTTGTTACCCATTTTCTGTAACATATTTAGGCATACGTACAATTAAATGAAGCACTTTCATGCTGATTTCAATCTTGATATTTCATTTCCAAGATTCAAACCAAGCAGTTACCTGTCTTTCCTGAACAGGTATTGGCATCAGTAGCTAAAGATGCATTAGCAGAAAATCATTAACTGAAGTAGCAGCAGAAACATACGAATGCTAGAAGAGAATACTGGTTTGCAATTGTTCTCATATATCCAGATGTTTTCTGTGCCTCATGCACTGTGACTAATCATGACAAAATTCTGAGAATGTCTGGCTAAATTCTGCTGCAAAGTAAAGTGGAACAGTTTGCACCTTTATATCAAAGCTAAACTCACTTTTGATTGAAGACTGACACTGTCCCTTTGTATCAATAACAGTTGGTAGCTTCCCACACCCTCTTCTTGTATATATGAGAGCACACTACCGAAATGGCTAAACCCCCCACATTTATAAAGACGGACAGTGTAAAACAAGCTTAGGTACCACCTCCTCACCGCTACAACAGCCTTCTGGAACTCAGAGAACCCAGGACAAAAGAAGCAGATGACTGTTAAAGGAGGTGTACCTAGGAAGCAGTGCTACCTCATGGTCTGCTGCTCTATTGGCCAGTGTCCGCCGGGTGGATTGTTTGCACTGCTGCATCCTTGAAAGAAAGGTGTTGGTTCAGCTAGCTGGGTAACTGCTCTCACTCTTCAAGTCTGCAGCCTTGAAAGGCAGCTGGCCCACTGGGTATAAAAATACAGTGCTTGGTCCAATTCATTATTTTAATTTAAATATAGTTGGGAGACAAGTATTATCTTCCTGGATAGAGGCACAGTGGCTGCTGAAAGCAAATGGCTTAGATTCCTGAAAGTTCTTCTGCAGGTGGGGTACAGTTGCCATCCTTTGATTGCCAGGAAAGAAATGAGGGCTTTGGCTCCTAGAGTCAGGGCAATGCCCGCAGTATTTATGGATAATGGGAGGAAGATTTGCTGGAGCCCTATTTCACACCAGCTCTTCAGAACTTCTTACTTGGTTCACATGCACTTTTCAGCAGCGTTATCCTTAGTCCCCAAGATGAGAAGCATGTGGGAGTGTGGAGGAAATGTATAAGTTCATCCCAGCCCTCCGTTGGACAGAGCCCAAATTCCTTGGTGTAGGAGGGCTATGAGGTTCAGGACTGGAAGAAAGGGCTCTGGCAGACACAGCCAACTGGGAAGAGAGTGATCCACATGCGGAGTTCCTTCCAAAGATGAATCAGGGTGAAATGATTTTACATGTTTTTTCATTGTCCTTCCCACCTTGTAAACATTCCTAAAGCCTGTCTGTAAGCCCTGCATAAAGAAGTGCTAATATCCATATGTCAGTACTGGAAATGGTTTCTCCCACACCTAAAGAGCCAAGTTCATCCCGTACGTAATTCCACTCACTTTAACAGCTTTGCAGAAGGAAGGATACTGTCCCAGTAAGTCCACCCAAAAGCTGCAGATTCTGCTGAAAACAGCTGCCTGCCTTGTGAATAGGATGAATCACCACAGACCTCAGTTGCTCAGGCCTTTGCAATTCCTCTTCACTTCTGTATGCAATTCTGTCTGCAAATCTCTAAATTATCTGGACACCAGCTGCTCGAAAGTCTTGAAAGCACCGTTACAGGAGATAAGGACAGCAGACCAGACCTTGCTCTCAGCTTTTAAACTATGTCCATTGAACGTGTATCTGTGCTGTAGTTATGTTGTATTTATCCTACCACAAGGCATTTCTTGATTAGCTGCAGTATCTGGGAAGGATTTTAATTATTTCTGATATGATTCTTGATTTTCAGAAAGGAAGAGTAAGTATTCACCTTTCTTTGCTCAGTCAGTCACGAACTAGAAGTAGGATGTAGGTCAGGGAGAACCGATGCACCTAGAGGTATTAAATTGCTTCAGTGTCTGGTCAGTAAATCTTGATCCTACAGTCAGAAAAAGCTGAATGCCAGCTTTACAGTAAAAATGGACCAGCAGGGAGTTCCAGAGAAGCTAGGGGGAAGATTTTCATAGAATCATGTGGGAATGTTATTTAACAAATTTGCTTCTATTACAATGATTCTGTGACCCTGGTGGTGCCTTTCAGTCTTATGTTTCTATAAATACCTTGCTTAAGAACTAATTCCTCTTGACAACCTGACAGAGCTTCAGCTTACAATAGAGCACATCACCAGTTAGTTTATCTTATGGCTAACCTTAGCATTTGATTTTTGTTTTCTGTTATTGCATTATTCTGGACAGCAAGATATTGTTTTTAATACTACCTGTGGAGAATTTTTACTTAATGGGTAAATATGCTTTCAGCTCCTTCAAAAACAGATGCTCTAAATTAAAAGATCTGAAAGTAACATGCCTATTATTTAAGCAAACGGTGCATTCTAGGATCCTAAATTATAAATTTAATTATAAATCCGTACAAAGTCCAGTTAAAAGAATCTGGTCAAGACAGAAGTTCACCCTTAGGAGAAGTGTAACATCAGACATAGCAATTAGTCTTAACTAAAAAAATAGCAGAGGAAAGGTCTTTAGAATGAATGAAGATTAGTTATTTTAATCACACTAGAGCTTTTTTAAATTTACTTTTATGAGGGAATAAAACAGGAGACAATATAGTTGTATGAAAATTAGTTTCCATGAGCTGTGCTGGGGAAGAGATAAAAAAGGTAAACCTGACACACTTTTGGATATGGAAACGTATACACAAAACTACTGCTATTTCCGGGGGGGGGGGGGGGGGGGGGGGGCGGGGGGCAGGCAGGGAAGAAGTTGAAGTGAAAATACCTATTACTAATTTCCCTGCACTCAGATAGGGCACAAGGAAAAGTCATTTTTATAACTAGCCTCTCTAATACTACTTAAGGAGTAACACCCTTCCCTCTTGCATGGTTCTCTCTGTGGTGTGAGATTAGAGCTTCTTCAATATGTTCTTTGTTCTTCCCATTTTACCTAATGCAACAAGGCAAGGGGTTGTCAGGATTTTACCAGGCAACAGTAGGACTATTTTTTTACCCTAAATCTGCAAATGCCTTCTCTGCATGCTGTCACACAAATCCCTTAGCAAAAATTTAATTTCATTTCACTTCACTTTAGCTGTCTAAAAGGTATCTTAAGCACCTGAAATCCTAAGCCAAAAGTCACCTCTCCTAATTTAGGCATCTAAATTCATTCTGTAATGAATGTGCTCCCACCTATCATATCTTACCTACCATACATTTGTCTCAGAGTCCTCCTCCTCAGCATATTTAATCTAATTCTAAGACAAATGAGTTAAATGAGTGGACTATGGAGTAAAAGAAGTTGACCAGTACAGGCCAGATGTCCAGCTTCCAGACAACTAAAACTAAAAAAGATGAATCCCATGCTTCATTCACTTTTCTTCTGCGTAAGACTTCACACACAATTATCTATACGAGGCATTTTAGATCCTAAATTGAAAGATCTTTTTCATCCCAGAATCCATAGGTTACAGCAGAAGATACAGCACTTTGTCTGCACGTTTTGGCAAAGATTCCTTGCAGTCTGCTTCAGTTATTTATTCTAAACGAGGACTAGATTTGCTCTAGACTTGCTCTATAGCCAGTGAAGAAAGGTAAGCACCTTCAGAGGAGTGCATCTCTGGGCGTGTTGCCTTTCTCCATTGACAACAGAGGAAGCCTCAAGCTGCTACAGTTCTATCTTGGGTACTTCAATTAAATGATGGGTTGAATCCATGTGTATCAGCTGCAATACTGGGGCTTGTAATAAATTTGAAATCCACTTTGAAATCTGGCAAGTATAATATAAATCATATGTCAAATTACATATAGTGCCAGTGATGTGTTTGTGTGGTGGTATACATACACATGTATGCATGCTTATACTACAACAAAGAAAAACAGCTTGGTAACATAGTCTGCGAAATAACAAAGCCAGTATTCAGAAAGATGTGGAAAACCTTTACGTGCAGATCTTGGGATAAATTATTTTTAAGAAGCGAGACTTATCCAGTTCTACAAAGTGGGATAATATTTGCAAAGCCAGTCAAACGCACTATGCCATTTGTTCTGGTTGAGTATGATTATATGGTGAGACCATTTTGACCTGGTAGAATTAACAATAATAAAAAAAAGCCTAGTGGTAATAAGTGAAACTTTACTACTGACCTCTGTAAAGACTTAATGCCAAGACTCATATTGTCAGTGACATCCAGGATCAACAATGCTTGCAAGCAGTGGACTCAAAATGAAGTTGTCTGGTTTTGGCAACAAAATATTCTGCATTTAGCAAAGGCATATGTTTCAAACTCAAATGACTTCACTTCAAATTAAAGAAAAAAAATGTTTTGAAGTGTAGTCATTTGATAATCATTTGCTTTAAAATAAGCAACATATTTCTATCTAATGGGATCCACATCTTTAACAAGTGAACCAACAGTGTGACAAACAAAAAAACAACCTGCTCTTAAATATAATCCCAAAATAAATTACATCTAGCTCTTTTGCTGTTGTTGTTGTGCTCTGTTTTCCTTTTTTGGCCGCCTGTAGAACTCCCACAATTTTTTCATTGCTACAATGACAAATGCTATGAGAAAAGACCTGGTCCACTGCCAGAAATCTACTCTAGACTTCAGTATGTGTTTCTACTTTCAAGAGTCAATTGTTTTCCTTCTCTCCCAGGGGCCACTAGCTACCTTATTACCAGAAAGAATGACCCCTTGACAGTGCAATTGAGATCCAGAAACTCAACAAAATTGTAACCCCTCCAGTGGCATCAGAATTCTAATCAACAGCAGAGGGTCTGGAAGACAAATGTACTTGTATGTAAGGCCACCATATTAGAAAGTGGCTTCTCTACTTGCAAAGAAACCTATTTCTATTTGGTTTCTTTTGATATTTTTATTACCTTCTTTCTTGTAACCTTTTCATTCCTAGTGTTCTTAAGGCAGAAGGGGTTTCACAGCACGGGAATTATCTGCGCTCAGTTTACACAGTTTGCTGCCTATTCTTTCTCTTGCAATCTATTTGCCTAAGGAACCCTTATCTCTAAGGAGCCCCCTAGTTATTACAGATTTTTTCTCTTATTCAGCTTAACTCACTAGCAGAACAATTGTTCCATCAGCATCTTTATTGCCATGTAAGAAACACAGATACAAAATCTCCAGCCTGGAAACTGCAGAGAAAAATGTACTCTGTGTATTAAGGTGCACTTCACAGAGAATACACCTTACACTTGCAAAGGAATGCACTGTAATAGTGTCATATGATAATATTTCTCAATTATACTTATCACTAAAAGTATTCAACTTATTTGCTAGATTCTTTTGCATACCCAATATCTGAGAAACTAATGTTGTTTCATATAAATACATTCAGATACATACATACAAAGATGTTTTGGAGCACAAGACCCTAGTCTAGTTGTTACATCTGTACATATGGAGCCCTGCCCCAGAGTCTTGAGGTTACCAAAATCTGTGCCTCTAAATTGCCTAAATGTTTCTTTGAAAATGTTAGCAAACTTTAAGAAAATCTCAGCATGAGTTAGAAAGTTTGGAAAGTTTCTTTTTCTTGTGATTTTCTTACCAGGTTTACCTGACATGTGCATTAGAAGGATTTTTTTTAAAAAAACATCCAACCAAGTGGTAGAAAACAAGGTATCCATGAACCAAAACATTGCTCCCACAGATTCTGCCATCTGGCTACCATTATGCAGAAACTGGGAAATACTTCAGATGATTGTTTCTCAAGATACAGAAGGATAAAAATATCTTTAAAACAGTAAAAAGCAGCCAGCATGGCAGAACACAAGCACACAGAATCCCACTGCCTTTAACAGAAATTTGGGTGAAGGCAAGAACTTGCAGAGACAGGAGTCTTCAAACAGCACTGTGGCCTGAGGCACAAAAAAAAACCAGCTACAGTGTTCTGCTGAGCACACACCAGGAAGAAGGACATGAAAAGGACAAGAAGCATGAGGTCAAATTTTTGTTACCTTTCTCAGACAAAAGCCATCTCATTGAACGAACAACAAAATAAAAGGTATTGGACGCCTACGTGACCCCTGGAAGGAGCAGCAGACAGACAGCCTCATGCCTTTAAAACAGAAGCAGCACAAATAGCAATAATGTGGGGGTTTGTGCACTGTCCTACCAACAAGATGTCACAGTGATGCAGATAAAGCACCAAGTGCTCACCCAGCTTTCCCTGCTGAGGCACAACAGTTCTGCTACAGACACACAAGAGGGAGGAGGCTGTGGGAAGGGTTCTTCTGCCCTGGAAGCCAGGCTGCAATCTGTGGCAGGGGCAGCTGAAGTAGTTTTGATTTTGGGGTCACTGCCTTACTGTAAGCTCTGCGGAACTGAGCTCCTCCCTTGTCAACAGTCATACTATGGGGAGAGCTGCTTTGCGTGTGTGTTCTGCCCCTGCAAATCTAATAGCAGAATCAAGGCCATAATTAATAATCAAAAGAGCAAAATTGACAAGTGAACCTTCTGGAGCTTGTATCTGAAACTGTACGGCCTCTTACTGTCTTACATGTTTGGTCACATCTTTCTAATTTCTATTCAAAAGCCCAGAAGCAAGTTATACAGATTGCTTACATGTGTAAGTACCATACATTAAAAATAACATGCTGAAATAATGCTGTCAAAGTACAAGACCTACCTGACTGATGGAATATTCTTCTAAAAAGAGCAGCTCCGAGCTTCCCTTAAACAAACTGAAGGAAAATCTAAAGATAATAATGAACAAGAAAGTAGCTTCTTCTGCCAGACCCATCAAGTTAAATGGCTCTTTGCATTGTTCAAAGTGTGTACACTATTGTGTTCTGTGGCAGAGGGTAAAGAGAGGGAACTTTCAGTGACGTCTTGATGAGACAACAAATAAAAATAATATTTTGACAGCTCATCCTATTAAAGAAGGGGGGGGGGGGGGAAAGCATTTCTCCAGCTCAAACAGAAATCCCCTTAACATGAAGAATATTGAGGTTGTATGTGAAGTGTAGAGCCTTCCAGTAATACTTAAAGGAAATGTGCCATTTGCAACAGAACATGCGGCATGACTAAAGACCCTAAGTGCCTGGCATCATTTGAGCTTAGTTTTAAATACCTATGATAGACATTTTTGGAATATGTTTCCTGAAAGTAGTGTCAAGGATTTACTTCAGCATTAGCTTGAGCATGCTGATAGGTTGAACTGGCACTCATATACCCAGTAAATACAGAAAGGATTAATTTCTGTGTACGTACAAAGTTGGGGGGGTTATTTTTTATGCCAGTATGGGGATTTATTTGCCCTTGTGATGAAACGTTTACCTCACTCTGCCTCATCAATATTAACCTCACAGATCAACAGATCTTCATATCGACAGAATAGAGAAGTCAATATCTCCTTATTATTATTTAATAAGTATTTCATTGTCTGTAACTGAGTGAGAACAAACATCTGTGCAGTAGAATGGCATGCACTTTAATTTTGCAAGGTTACTGTCTTGCATATGTTTGACAAAAGAAAGCTAACCCACAGTAAAAATCCCCAGTAATATCAGCATGTTAAATGACAACATGTTGAAGGACATTTAAATTGAACAAAACAGGGTGTTTTTTTAGTCCCAGTTTTGATATACAAATGTTGGATGTGTTTTACTGTGGCTTCTGACTATGATTGATAGGAGATGCATCAATTTCAAGGTTTGTGAATTTAAGTAAATTGTTGTCAGTGGTATCGCTTCTTCTTTTTTGTATTTTTTTTTCAAATTATCTCCTTACAGAGAATAGTGTAATACAAATTGAGACAGGATATACATAAAGCATCAATTTAGCTTGAATATCCACTTACAATAGTAAAAAGAAAATAGTTGTGATAAGAATGTGAGTACATCAGAGTTGTTCAGAAAACTCCAGAGTATTTAAAAAATAGCTTATGGTTTTTCTTCTAAATAATCTTTGCTGTTTCTGTTTGGAAAATACTTTGCTTGCCTTTCCATTCAAAGGAAAAATATAATATTTATTTTTAAAAAAAACACAGTGGTAGTAGATCTTAGAGACATTTTTTTATCTTTGTCCTCAGAATATAATTCCATTAAATTATACATTAGCAAAAAAACCCACAACCCAAACCTGTATCAACTCTTTGCAACCTGTGGGGAGTTTATTAACCCTTCATTGCTTAGTGGTAATGCTTTATTTGACTGAAAAGCCTGAAGAGCTTTCTGTAAAACCAACAGCTATGAACCATCATACAGCAAAGTGTGCTAAGGTTCCGATACATTCAGGAATTAGCTGTGTCTGATTTTAAACTAGTTCTCCCTAGACTGCTTCTTATCTGATGATGTCTGATTTAGGATCTGGTGAAACGCACGGATAGTTTTTACTGGGTTTTCCATCACATGGTCATGACTTGTTTCCATGTATGTGTGTTGTGTCTATGTATCTACATGCCTGTCTATATGCATAAGGCAATGTATAGGCTATTTGTGTGTGGTTTTGGTTTTAACATCAGATTCTATAAATGAATAAAGATACTATCTTCATTTTACTGTTCTCTAAAAGGGGCAACATGGAATGGATTCTGTAAATCTGACTATACATGTTGCTGATTAAAAGCTGATGGTAACAGTTAATATACAAGAGAACAGACTAGTTTTTCTTCAAACATTTTTTCGAGGGAAAAAATGAAAATTAGACAGAAAAGAGCATTTCCAGATGTGACTGTATAAAGCTTGACTTGGAGCACTTTTGTTATCTCCTTAATAATGCATAGAAGAATGCTCATGTGAAATGTTATGTTAAAACTCAGTCCTAGTAGATATTTGCGCTTATGAATTGATTCCTTATCCATATTTTATGGAGAAATAGCTCGGCTCTGGATTACAGTGCATTATTTTCCAAACTCCTTATTAGACTCTGCGTATCTCTCTACTGTGCCTCCAGGCTTAAATTAAAAACAAAACTAAGTAAAATTTAAAGAGACAACATTCAGAAACTTATTTTTTTACAAAGCTTCTGAAAATTCCTAATTATTTTTGCCCCTAATAGGCCGGCCTTTGAAATAATTTGATGGCTCAGTTTGTAAATCCGCTTGGAAAGATCTGGCATCCCATAACCATTAAGGGAAGTATATATCACAAAAATGATTTTGCATATAAATAATGGTATACAGAATTTGGCTTAAATTGTCTGCTTTCATTTGGTATTTTTTTTCCCTCTAAGATAATTTGGAGGGAGGCAGGAAGATCAAATTGAACACAATTTGGAAATGAAACTTGGATAATTGAGCTAAGTGGGTTGAACTTGCCAGTCACCTGTGACCTCCTCCTAGTTACACATCATTTCAAATAGCTAAAATGAGAGGGCCCGCGTGGAGTCGCGCAACATACATAGGGCAAGTAGAGGTTCAGTTTGGGACCACGTTACCCCTCACAATGTGCTTGCTTGGGTTTTAGCTAAGATGGAGGGACCCGAGCACCGTGCACCACGGCCTTGAGAAGGTTCTTGGCCACAGGGTGTGCCCAGGGACCTGGGCAGAGGAGCACAGCACGGCAGTGAGGGCAGGCCTCCGTGCAGGATGGCGCGGGAGTGGAATAACACCTGAGCTGTTCCCAAGTGACAAACTGAAGCTTTGAAAGTAAACTAGAGCTTACCCCGGTAAAGTCTCCCTCGCAGACGGCTACAACTTGAAAGTCTGCGGTCGTCCCTGTGTGTGAACCCAATGTTTTCCTGTTCATTCTGAAGCGATTATTCAAAACACCTTGGCAGCTGAACCCTCCATGCTTTCAGGATAATTATTTATAATCGTGATTGGCAATAATAGTAATTGCCATATTCAGCCAGCACCCAGCTGTAACGATTTTTCTTTATTATTATTATTTGGGTTAACAATCGCCACTGACAACAATGTCTCCCGACCCGACCCTCCCCCCCTCCCCGATATGCAGGGAAATGAGGAACAGTGCTCTGCGGCAGCCGTCGGTGGGCTACCCCCCTCCCGTGGACCCGGGGCTGGGAAGGGAGCGGCTGCCCGGCCGGGGGGTGTGAGGGGACCGGGGTGAGCCGGGCTGCGGCAGCACCCACCCGCCCCCCGCCCCCGGCGGAGAAGGGGCTGTAGCGGAGCCGGGGCTGAAGCGGCGGCTGTAACAAGCCTCTTAATAAACCTCCGGGTCGATGATGCATCGCTCGCCAGTGAATCTTCGCCGGTTTATTTATTTTAACTAAATCGCCCAAATGGATCGCAGCTCCGTGTTGACTCTGGCGGGAGGCGAGGCGGGGAGCCGGGGCCCGGGGGGGCTGACAGGTCGCCCAGGGGTTGCGGCTTGCAGCCACTCTCTGCGACTGCACGCCGCCTACTCCGGGAAAGGTGTCCCCCCCGGTGATCGCCTTCCTCCTCCTCCTCCTCCCGCTGCCCTGCCCTGACGGCTGCAGGCGCCCTTGTGAGGAAGAGCCGAGCGCACCCCCCGGCCCGGCTGCCCGGCCCCGCCGCTTGCGATGCGGGGAAAGGCTGCGGGGGGGCGGGCGAGGGAAGGAAAGGAGAAGGTCGAGTGTTTCAGACCGAGGGGAAAGGCGGCCCCCTCGCCGATTCCTGAAGTCGACGGTCACTAGAAAGGGACGAGGGTCAGTGCTTTCCCTGCCGGCACCGGGGGGGCGAGCACCCCGCGCTGCGGGGCTGGACCCCGCGGACCCCAGCCCTGTGCAAAGGGGCAGCAGAGCAGCGGCCGGGCGCCCTCACAGCCCGCGGGTAACGCTGACGGCAAAGCCAGCCCCCGCCTCACCCTGACCGCCGCACTCAGCGGCGTCCCTCGTCTCTATTCACGTTCACGCCGGGGCAGAAGTTTGGCCGGCGGCGGTGCGGGGGGCGCGGGGTGCCGGCCCGGGCCCACGGACGTGCGGGTCTCTCCCGCTGGGAGCCGTGCCCGCCGGCCGAGCGCCGCAGGCCTCCGCGCAGACTGCCCCCGGGTGAGAGCAGCCCCCGGTTTAAAACCACGGGCAGAAGGTGGCGATCAGCTTCAGCGCGGGCGGTGCCGTGACCTTCCCCAGCGGGCGCCCTGCCTGCTCCTTGTCACCCCTCCAGCACCCCCGGCCCTGCCCGGTGCCGGCGGACAGCAGCCCACTCCCCCGGGCCGCTGCCGGGGGGCGCCGGGCCCCGGTACCGGGCAGGGGCGAGCAGCCCGCAGCCACGCACCGCTGCCCACCGCCCCCTCCGGGGATGCTGCTCCCTGACGTCAGATGTTTGCTCAGTCTTTTGTTCAGTTAAAAATAGTTTCAGGCACCACCTTACCTGCCCCGGATGGCAGCTGCCCCTGGGCTGCGGCGGCGCAGCGTTTGCTGCCGAAATCCATCTCGTCCTTCTCCCTCGGAACCCTGGTCTCCGCACCTGAATTAATGATAGCAGCACGCGGGGAACCGGCTCGCGGTCTTCTAAACCCGGGATCTTGCCGCCTAAAACGCATGAAAAGGGAAAGTTTCTTTGTAACCTAGCTGTAAGAGCTATGTTATCAAAGCTAGCTATTTCTCACTGCGACCCATTGAAGTATATGTACTGTCAAATATTGTCATTACTCTAGTAGTCTTTATTTTCTGTTTCCCGCCCCCCCCCCCCCCCCCCCCCCCGCCTCGTGAGTCTCATTCATGGCCGTTGCTGCGTTGTACTTGCAACTGCGTATTCACCTACTAAAATAATTGCTTTATAGCAGATTATTTGCAGCAGGCATTTGTTCTTCTTCTCCCGATTCTGTGGAGTTATTAAAAAGTAATGGGTGACAAGACAATCAAGGAATATTTCCCAATTAAAGAGGAAAAATGGAACTGTCACTATCTTCCACTGTTTGTGGGCCAGTTCCCGCGCTCAGATTACACACACTTGTACATCGCACACACCTACGTACATAGCACATCTCTCCGGTGCCTATGCATACACGTACACGCGCACCCTTATGCCACAGTAGGTTCCCTATTTCTTACGGAGATTAAAGAATAACTTGAAATCGAAGACAAATGACTTGAGAGGAAAAGGTATCAGTTTCTTCCACGTAAATTTCTCCCCACATTGGAATGAAATCCCAAGGCTTTGGCTAGGTGGGCGATTAACCACCCGGCGCCTGGTGTCCTATAACCATCATCCCGCTGTACAGTTTATGGGGCTGAAGTTTTTCAGCAACTCGGTAACCTTATTTTATTGTTGCGTGTGCGTGTGATACATAAACTCCCACACGTGCAGATCTATCGGATCTATGTAGCGTGCGTATAATTTTATAGTTTATCTTAGCCGAACTGCTCCTGGGTGACAAATCTCTCCGTTGCAGAGAGCACCGTCCTCATTCCAGTGCTATTTCGTTCTGGGAGCGCGCGTGGTAATTCTTTACAACGAAATTGCTTCCCCTCTGCTTCCTATATTTTAATTTAGTAAAGGACTGATTAGCTGTGGCTTTAAAAGGGCCAGGTCTGCGCTGGCTCGCAGCGTCACCTCTCACCTCTCCGCAGCCCTGGGCCGGGGTCACTGCGGGGCCGCGGCGGGGAAGCGGGCAGAGCGGCTCCGGCTCCCGCTCCCGCCGCGCCTACCTGCGCGCCCCGCGCAGCCCCTGCGCAGCGCCCCGCGCCGCTGCCCAGCCTGCCTCCGGGAGCAAAGCCCCCATACCCCCCGCCGCAGGGGGGAGAGCAGCCCGCCCGCCCCTGCCTCCGCCACACCGCTGCTGAAATGAATCATCGCGCAAAAAACAGGAAGACGCAGCTCTGCTAGGCGAAAATAATTGTTTGGTTTATTTTAATTTGCATCACCCTGGTTTAATGGCACCCTTTCTTTTGGCTTCGGGGGAGGAGAGGGGGGGAGGAGGGCCGGCCGGGGCGCATCGTGCTGTTTAAAGGCTTCGTGTAAACTTCTACGTTTTGAAAGAATAACTTAAAAAAACCGTGTTTAATTGTATTCAGACGTGTACCCAGCTCACATTGATTTGTGGATTCATTGAAGGTGTAAAGATCCGTTGATAACATTGTAGGTCCAATGTCCCTAAAGCAGCAGATTCTCCCTTCTCTGCCGAATCCTGGAAGTAGTTTAACAAGGCGGGGGTGGGGTAGGGTGCGTGTAGGGTAGTATTTTATTTTTCAGCTGTAAAAATGCATTTCGAAGAGGGATGATATTCTAACAGGAGAGGCTACAATAAAAATCACAGGTCGCTTCTGAAAAGGTTTCACTCCGAGCAAATGTTTGCAGCGTGCAGGATCCTCAAAATTCCACTATAGACTTTATTCTGGCGATTATTGGAAAACACGCAATGCATACAAAAATACGAGCAAGAAAGTGTCAAAATGAATTTATTTTCGGATATGAACAGTGAAAGGTGCAAGTACGTTTTTAATAGTTTTGATCTTTATCAAACGATCGATGTAGGTAAAGGCAAATACAGAATATTCAAGAAAATACAATTAATTTGAAGAGGTTACCTTTCCTTGAGTGTACCGGTGCATTTACAGAACCGGTGCGGAGCCATCGCTTTGTTTATTTTTCTAATGTCTACCCAAATTCCAGCAATCCGCAGAGCAGTAACAGCTTTTTCCATGTGTTTATCATCGAGGTTGCAACAGGATTCGCCTCAATTGTTCTGCCTTTCTTGTGTTTTCCTTTCTTCCCTTTTCTGCATTTCCCAGATACATTCGCTTTGGTTGCAAAAATAAACAGCGGAGTTTTTAACAGCAATTTGAGATGATAATGGTTACTGATCCCATTCTTTCCATCATAATCTTCAAGTGGTTTAAGATTAATGATAGGAGGTGTTTTAGCAAGGACTGTGGGTTCTCTTCTCCAAAGACCGTCGCTATGATAATTTACTTAAGATGTTGACAAGACTGTCAGTAAGGCTTATTTTTTATTAAGCTGCGCTGTAGCAACTGTAGTAAGCATTTGTTGTTGTTATTTAAGCACACTGTATTTTTGAATGCCTTCCTATAAATATTGTTATTTGGTCTCTGCCTGATGGATTTGCGATTGCCTTTGTTTCAAGAAAGGTATCTTCTGGTATTCTGAGAAATTTTCTCTTCCACCCTCCCCCATTCCCTTACACGCACATTTTTTAAAAGAAAATAAATTTGAGCAACTACTGTCTCGGTCCAGCAAGCTAGATCTTCTGCAAAGCGTTGCTTTGGCTGAAATCTGTCTAGGCACAGCCCCGAACCAAGGGGACGAGGCGCAGGTTTCAGCGTCAGTTTTGTGTGAATTTTATTTTGTTATTTTTTAATGGGGAAAATAGCCCTTTAAACCACAAGTATGTGCCTGCAGCACCCCGGTGTACAAAGAGGCTGGGGCGCCTCTTGGAGCGAGAGCGATTTACGACCGCACCGGCGGCTCCCGAGCACAGCCGCGCCGCCCTGCGCGACCCCGGCACCCCGCGCTGCCCCGGCCGCAGCCGCTCCGCCCGCCGGCCCGGCCCCGCAGCGCCGCTCCCCCCGCAGCGCTGCCCCCGGGGCCGGGGTCCCCGCACCCCGCGCGGCTCCTGGCCGCTTCCCCGTCCCCTCCCCGGGGCCGTCGGTGAGCAGAGCCCCGCGGCGGGCGGCGCCTGCCCGGGGCGCTCAGGGGGCGGGGGGGCGGGCGCGGGGCTGCCTCTGCTCTCTCTGAGGGGACAAGTCCGGGGGGAAGCCGCAGCCGACCGGTTGCTTTTGCGCTTCTGTCGTGTTTTCAATAAACACGAAACCGTGGGTTTACCTATAAATTACCGGGGTCATGTGACAGACACTCACTTGGCAGCCCTTTATTGCCCGTTTCTCTACCCCAGTCGCTTTGCTCCGCGCCTGCGGCCGGCCGCGGGGTGGGCGTGCGGTACACCGGGCAGCGGGGGCGCGGGGAGCCACGTCTGGGTGGCGCCCCCCACCCCCCGGGGGGCGGGCAGGGCGCGCTGCCCGTGCGGGGCAGGCGGGGGGCCGGCGGGGCCGCCCCCAGCTCCGCGCTGCCAAGCCAGACGCGAAGTAAACGGCGGAGGCTGCAAAAGCGCGTTTCTACCGCTGACGGGCCGCCCCTCGCTGCGCTGCTGGCCGCCCCGGGCTCCTACAGCAAGGGAAGGGACAGTTCCGTAAACACTTTACGTGACGGTCCCCTCAGGCCAAAAGGGAGGCGCGGGGGCAGGGGCCACGCTTCCTCATAACACGCGCTGTCTGCGCGAGCGCGGCCCTGTGCCTGCGCGCCCCGCGCGTTTGATCCCCGCGGCGCGCAAGGGAAGCGCGCAGCGCGGGCGGAGGGCTCCTGTGCGGCGGCGCCGGCCGCGGCCAGCAGGGGGCGCTCCGACGTTGCGCCTGGGAGCCCGCGCCGCGCGCCCGCCCACGGACACGCGTTTGCACACACACACGCACACACATCCACACGCGAGGACACACGCACACACCCGCGCGTGTACACGGACACACGGACACGCGCAGCATCGCGCCTCTTCGCCCCGCTGCGCGCGTTACTGGGCGCGGGACGCTCCGTGCGCGCACCGCGCTGCACGCGTGTCCCCGTGCCCCCCCGTGTGTGTACGTACTATACATTATGCAACTTATTAAATACAACCATGAATTGTCAACATTTTTTTCGCGTGTTAGTTCCGCTGATCCGGGCAGGATTTATTTTCAGATCTTGGGTCCCGGAGCTATAACGCGTGATTTCTTTGCCTTAAATAAAATTGGTCAAATGTTGACAACCTTTAAGCCAATCTAACACTCAAGATTACTGATGGGAAACTAATGAGAAAATATCAGATCGTCCGGCCTGGGGGCTCCTAATTAAATCTTAGCTGATTGAAAAATAAAAGCGGGTTCGGGGGCGTGGGGGAGGAGGGAAGAAGCTCCGGGCTGAACTTTAGCTCTCATTTTACGTGATATTTCCCCAGCCCACCCCTCCCTCTGCTCTTCCCCCCCTCCCTCTTTAAAAAGCCTAATGTTATTTCGCTGGTTATTTCGAGACATGCGAACGCGACTATCATTCCTTGCCCGGTAAATATTAAGGCCTTTAAGCAACGTGATTTAACTAATTAGAAAATTTACATCATTAAGTCTCAGGGAGAGAAAAAAGGAGAAACAAATCTGTCAGTCATTTTAAAAGAGACAGGCCCTATTGAAGTGTGAAGAAATCGGCTCTAATTCAAAAAGGCAATCGGGCAGAAAAAGCCCTCAACATTACCCTGCTAGTTATTAATCAGAAGGGGTTTCCCCCTCTCTCCTTCCCTGTAATGGCAAGAGCTGAAGCACATCGTTAGTTTCTCCCAAAGCTACCGCACAGTTTCCATTCAGGTTTTTTGCCACTCGTCCATGTCCCATATTAATAGCGAGAATTTGTCCATTCAAGGCTCATAGATTTGAAAACGTTTCCGAATTGGGGAGCCGCAGCCGTAGGAAAAGAACAAAAAAAAAAAAAAGAAACAAACCAAACCCCAACCACAGAACCCAAGGCTGCCCGGACCCCTCACCTCCGCCCCCACCGAACACAAGGACTGCGCTGCCCCGTGCCCGCTCCCATTAAAGTGGGGTCCTAAAGTAAACCTGCTCGGCGAGAACTAGATGATGGCTTTGTTTTTCTCCCTCGTCCTGCATTGCTAAACACAGGCACAAGCCCGAGAGTGGAAAGCCCCCTCGCCCCCCCCCCCCCAAGGACTAACTGTGTTTAGTGCCACGCACCAGATTCAAGCAGAACAATATAAAACTTGAGTGAAAGACCAGCGAGCTGGCATTACTGATGTCGAGTCCCTGACGAAGCGGTGCGGGACGCGGGTGGCCAGCGCGGCGAGCGGGAGGAGGAGCTAGTGGCCCCGGGTCTGGGGGCGCAGCTGGGGGGGCTGCGCAGGGGGCCGGGGGGGGGGGGGCTGTGCGGGCAAGAGACGAAGTCGCCTGGTCCAAACCGCGGTGTGACACCTCTGGCGCGCTCTCGCTGCCTCTCCTGCAAACGCACTTTCTAATCCTCCCCTTTCAACTGCTCACAGTGGACTATGGTATAAATAATAAGTACGCCCTACTCTGCGTTTTCTCTCGCCTAATATCGGGGAACCTGACAGTCGCTTTAATCAAAGGAGTTTGCGCTGGTTCTTCGCCGAGCTGATTTAAGGAATTTTAAACACGCTTCGGACAAACCCGGGCGATAGGGGCCTATTTCCCTGATCTCACGGCCCGGGGACGAACTCTCCTGCGGCTCGAGGAATTAACCTCGTGTAAATGGGTTCAGGATCAGCCTGCTGATGGGGATTTTACTTGGCAGTAGCCTGCAAAGACAAAATATTCGGGGGCGGGGGGGAAGCGGTGGAAGGCCTCTGCCGGCCCCATTTAGGCTTCCATTTACGTGCCACCGTTAACTTGTAGTCATCTTTGTAAGTAGATGTTTACAGAAATGTAAAGTCTTCACCAGGACCGGTAAAGGACACACTCCTTCACCAGCGCTACGCCTGCTTAAAGGCGGCAGCTCCTCCGCGCAGCCCCGCACGACGTGTGACGGGCGGAGGGCGACGCGGCCCTCCACGCAGAGCCTTCCTGAGGGGGGGGGGGGGGGGGGGGGGCGTTGCGGAGAGGGACTTTGTCGACACACGTGCTCCTAAATTGAAACATTTCTCCATTCCTCCATAAAAGCAGCTGAGCAGCCGCCCCCGCGCCCTGCGGACACCCGGGAAGGCAGGATCGCCCGCCACAGGCAGAGGCGCCGGGACGAGGCGGAGAGGAGAGGGGAGGGCAGGGCAGGGCAGGGCAGGGCAGGGCAGGGCAGGAGGAACAGCCTTGGCTCCCCCGCCCCCTTCGCATCAGTTTGTCTTGCAGTTATTCAAAATGATTGAGTTTTCTGAAGAAGGCCCTTTAGAGAGAAAACAAAACCAGCAACAACCTCTTCCCCCCAAAACAACATGAATATCAACCTGTCCACTGGCAGGGCTTCGGAGCTTAGAGGCATTACAGTAAAATTTACGGCGTCCTTAACAACTCCCAAGTAAAAGCATTAAAATTCCCTTTAATTGAGAAAACATTGATTTTTAACTCTGGAAAGAACGAACCCGTAATTTAATTGCAAACTTTCACCGGCAGAGCAGCATCTCAGGGAGGCCACATTCCATCTTTAATAGAGCCACTTTATGAAGTGATAAAAACAAAGAAAACCTGACAAACAGAGAGACAGTTGCAATTGCGAAAGAAAAGTTACTTGCCTTCCCTTTCCCCCTCTCGCAGCTCCAAACTATCGCACTCTTCCCTCCCCCTTCACCCCCTACCCCCCGATAACAAAACACAAGTGTAAAAGCAAAGGATTTTGCAGCCGGGGGAGAAGCACTAGTTCATATTTTAAATAACGATTTGCCTTTACCAGGCAAGGAGCGATGCCAAGAGGTTTAAGGGAACATTTTCACAAAATGGTAGCCTCTTTTAAAAAGGAAACTAATCGGATAAAATTTCCTTACTTTCCCTTGTTCGTTAAAAAAAACCAAAACAAACAAAAAAAACCCCCAAACAACAAACAACCATTGCTAAAGGGAAAGGAAAGAGAAATCCCACCCTCGCTTTCTATCTTATTTCTGTATCGGTTTTTGGTATTATAGGAGAGTAAAGAAGTTTTTGTTTGGTGGTTTTTCATTGATCAGTCACTCTGAGCTAATGTAATTATCCTCATCAATAGAAGGCTGCAGAGAGAATCATTATGTGGGTGACATTGATAAATGATCACCCAAGAGCTGCCTTTTCTCTTGGGCACCCCCACATATGACCCTCCCACATACACAAGGTAGCCATAGAAACACCTTGAGATCCTCAAACACTGCTGCAAATGGGAAAATACAGAGAAAGCGAGAGAAATCCAACTTCACACACTTTCTGTCCCTGCTGCAGCTCCTTCCCATAGCACGGAGCCACCGAGCTGGGCTCCGCTCTGCCGCCCTGCCCCGCGGGCGCGCAGCCCCCGCCTCGCTGCCTCGCACAGCACCGCATTCAGTACTGGGAGCAGAGGAGGGGGCGGGGGGGGGGGCTGTTATGGGGCTTGCTTCTTTTTTTTTCTCTCTGTTTTTTCTTTTTTTTCCCCTTTCTTTCTTTCTCGGGAAGAGTTAAGCAATGAGGTTGCACGCACCGTATGGACGCGCTGCTCTTTCTCTAGGCGCAGTGTGGAACCCCCTAACTTGAAAGCCGCTCTTGGAGATGCGCACCTACAATATCCACCCCCTCCACGGTAACGCGGCTCTTGGAAAACGGTTAAACCCGAATTATTAGCGGCGATATTTTAGTCACAGGACCGTACAATAAGATTCTGTATTTCTTACTGAGGCAAAGATTAATGTTTTTTCCCGGCCGCAGACCCCCTTTTTATGTAAGCAGATTCTAAAATATTGAGAGCAGTAATTGATTCATAATGATCCATAAATCGATGCGAGGAAGGGGGCGACTGTGTTTATTTATTTTATTCCTAAAGCTGCAACTAAAGTAGCTTTGACACCGTGTGGGGATGAAGGGGAGGAGTTGTTTAGCTGTGCGGGGTCATCCATCATCACTGTCGCAGCGACTCTGCCCAGAGGAGCAACCTCCCTTCTGTCTGTCTCTTTCTCACCACCAAAACTATTAATATTAAAACCTGCCTGCAAACCTTTCCCGCACCCGTCTCCGACCTCGCACCGTCTCCGCAGCGGCAGGGTGCGGGGCTTCCCCAGCCCGGCAGGGCTCCCTCTCCCGCACCGCAGCCGGTGCTGTTTCCCGAAAGGTGCTGTCAGAGGGGTTGGACGCCGGCCCATCTCCCCTCCGCCGAACCGGGGACCGGCCCGTCTCCCCTCCGCCGAACCGCGGACGCTGCGGGGGCTGGCAGGGCGCAGCCCTCCGCCCAGCGGGGCCCCCTCCTGCCCCTCCGCGCAGCGCCGGGAGAGGGTCTGGGCATTCCCGAGCCCGCCGCGCCCCGGGGGGCGGTGGGGCTGGCGGCTGCGGGTCGGCCCCTCCAAGCGCCGCCGGGAGACCCTCGCTCCCCTCGGGAAGCGCCGGGAGCCGCCGGAGCGATGAGCGGGACCCGGCCGCGGCACCGGCCGGGAGAGCGGGTCCAGCCGGTGCCCCGCCGCACCCCTTCCCCTGCCCGGCCCCGGCCCCCCCCGGCCCCCAGCCCTCTCAAACCTGGTTTGGGGCAACTTCCTCTCCCTCGCTCCCTCTGCGGCTACGAGTGAAAGGGGGGAGGGGGGGCTGGCTCCCCCCGGCATCTTCTCTTCGGCCCCGCGGTGCCCGCTCGCCGCGGCGGGCAGGGCCGGGGCGGCCGCGCTGGCGGAGGTGCGCGGCGCTTCCCTCCTCTCTTCGCCTTACAAGCAGCAAAATCTGGAAGAAAAATCCCTCGTTTGTGGTGGCTACAACTCCCAGCCCAGACCCGCTCGGAGAAATGGAAATTTGGGATTATAAACATGTGTGTGTGTAAACAAAAGGTGTTTCTTCTGTTACCCTTCGTTTCCCACAGCATAAGCAATTTTTATTCAGACTAGAGTATTTTCTTTAACACTATACCGCTGTCAAAACATTATTCCCGTTTTGGTTGCTTTTGACAGCTGAGCAGTTCTTAAAAATACCAAAATCGGAACCTTCCATTCTAAACAGTAAATCTCAGATGGAGAAATCTCTGCACGTTATTGTACCTTGGATTTCAGCAACACATCTCACGGAGAGCATGGCCCAAAAGGGGGGGGGGGGGGGGGGGAGAGAGAGAGAGAAAGAAAATAAAAGACAACACAGCAGTGCAAATATTTAGTACATTATAAAAAACAATAATCTACTAAGGATAAATTATTCCCTGTGTTTCTACCAGTGCAAGGATGCTTTCTGACATTTCTCCTCAAACTGTAAAGAAAAGATCTGCAAGGAAATGAATTACTGATTATTATTATTATTATTAATAATAATAATCCTTTTAAAAGTGCTAACACAATCTTGCCTTCATATTTTCCGTATCCACAATAATCAAAGAATTTGGAAATGGGAACCCAGGGTGTGCTCTTCTTACACGACTGAAGGCTCCATGTGATTTTAACCAGGACAGAGAGCATCAAAGCCCAGCGGGGAATTATCATCTAAATTTCATACGAATACCTTAGAAAGACGCCCACGAAGCAGGACCCGATGGCTAAATAAAACCGCACACACATTCTCTAGCATCCTCCCTTCTGTTGCCAGCAGCGTGGGTCCATTTACTTTGCTCAGAAATTAAACATTAACTACAAGGCTGAGCCTCTTTCCACATTCCAAAGGTAAAAGTTGTCAGTCAAAGTTTTTAATAACACCCCAGCCAGTTGGAATGACGAGGAGTAGGAAGGAGGAGAAGGGTTACAAATTTACAGATGTTGAAATCGGCAAGGTTTTGTTTCCTAGAAAGTTAAGGGAATTACAAGCCCTTTCCCACCCATTTCCTCCCAGAAATAAAGCCAGAGCTTTCCCCTTGCTCTGTGGGCCCCATCCTGCTCTCACTGATTTAGCAGTGCCACTGAGGGCAGTGAAAGGCGGCTGCTTCCAACAGTGCCGATATCTTCCTAGTTCAAATTCTCCTTTAGTTGCTCAAAAATGCCACAAGCTTCTTTTTTTTTTTAAGTAAAACTGAACCCTTACCCGTGATTCTGCACCAGCTATTTATATATTTATATACAAAATGTCAAATTAACAAGCAACCTTGTTAGCTGATGGTCTTTTTTTTTTTCCTTTCTTTTCTTCTGAAAACAACTGAAGACAAGAAAAGCAGTACAACCATTTAGAAAAGATAAATTATGCAATCCTCATGCAGGTAAAACTCTCATTAAACTCAGAACCACTTTACTCCTAAAACTTCTGAACCTACTCCAGCGCTGCAGCTGTTCTTCACCTCTGAGCTAAATAGCTGGAGTTAAGCTCTGTGGTGGTGATGGATGCACACACACAAACACTTCAGCGCAGGAGGGCTTACTGGTCTTGTATCTAGGCCTTCACAACTCAAACTCAGCTTCTATGGTATTAGCAGATATTACAGGTATTAGACACAGCTCTGAAATGCAAGCTGGTGAAAGAATATTTCAAATTTTGTTTAATCTGGCATAAATATAATATTGATAATCAGCAGAAATATACAACCTCAGAGGTTCTTTCATTCAATTATTCTATTAATGCTGATGACAAGCTTGTTTCTGATTTTTCCAACCTTTCTTCTCGATGCTGATAAGAAACGTATTTGAGACATCTCCTGATAACTTCAGTCTCTCCTAAGCATGATTAAAAACACAAAAGCCTAACAAAAAATCAAAAATGAAATATTTATTACCGCATTTTGTGACTTAACACCTTTTTTTTCTTTTTAAAACATAACGTCACAGTCCTCATACAAGTATTTTAATGTAAATTTTGACAAAGCTTAAAGGTAACAGCATTTTCTTCTAGTGAGGAACACGTGCTGAGAAAGGAAGAATTCATGGACATACAATACCAATTCCACAGCAGATCTGATACTAGCAAAAACATTCTTTTTTTTTCAATTGAGGTAAACACATAGAATATCTAACATGAAACAATTAATAGACCGAACTCTGTACGAAGTTTGTTACAGTATTCTCTTGCTTTTTTTTCCCAAGCTTTGAGTTCATGATAAGTCCTAAGTTTGGTGCAAAGACCGTTAGTAACTTCTTTCATTGAGGAAAGCTGCCCAACTTTTAGTTTTGTTTTGTCCAAAGCCAAGGCTCAGAACTACTGGAAGAAGCTCCTGCTCTGTCTGTTCTGTCTGTTAAATCTTCACCTGCAAGCTCTTTGAAGAAGAGTCCAAAAAAAAAAAATAAATTGGGGAGGAATGGGGAGAGACTTAATGAAGCACAAACTATAAAGATCTGTTTGAAACTAAAGGACACATTTTATGAAGGAACAAAACAAGGGAATGGCAAGGCCTTCTTGGAACAGTCTTCTGAGTGATGAGAGACCCAGCAAGACTTTTCATCTTCATCTCCAGGGTAGTTCTTTTCTCACTGGCCAAAACAGGTCTTTCATGGATAGTGACTTCACTGCTGAACCAAAACAGTCATTCTTTTGGGAACAACACACATAGTGTGGAAAACAAGGATTTTTTTTCTTCTAAAACTATTTGAGGCAACGTAACGGAGTGATCAACAGAAATGTACAAGTTAACTTAGTTCCTATGTTTATACTACAGTAGTTATAACTCTTGGAGTCTTTTTTTTTTCCAGAGGATCTGTACATGGACATATTCATTTCAGTGAGCCCATGATTTCACATTTGTGTTCTTGTTTCGTTGGTCCTCTGTTGTTGATGAAAAATGACAAAAAGTAAAAAATAATCACAGCTGTCTGGAATTTCGTATTAAGTGTCAACATCTGGTCAAAGTTCAAAAGTCTTAAAATAGTTTTTGTTT